>NC_142503.1:71581875-71753750 GCF_057876585.1 Rhinolophus sinicus
TTCCATGCTCTCTGGGTGTGCTATTCACCCAGTACCTCCATGTGTCCACCAACCTGGGAGCTCCCTCTAAACTTTTAGATATATAATTTAATTAATTTATGTTTTCTTTCCTTTTTACTTAAGCCTGTTTGAATTAGATTTTTAGTATATAAATTATATTCCAAGGAGCCATAAGTACCGTAATAAGGGGGAATAAAAGGTGAACGTAAATTACCCTGGCATCAAATCACATAATATAAAACAAACTCATTTAATTTGTTAAGCCAGAGTCATTACAGGACTTTTAGCTTCCACTAAAAATTAAAAATTTGTAAGTGCCTTACACATTCACCATATCATAATTTCCTAACCTATTACTAAGCTAAGATCATAGGGCCACTAATTAGCTGAGGTATAAGAAAAGATAGACCTCTCCACGAAGAGATGGGGTGTAGGCTCTTCCCCAGTAAGGAAAAGCCAGGAAGAATTCAGCTAAAATGTTTAACAAATTCCTAAATGCCAAATGCAGGCTAGCAGGGACATATAAAGCTCCCGAGAATGCAGACTGCGCCCCCTAGAGGCTTTTTTCCTTAGAACATCACTGAGTGCCCAGGCGAAAGATGGAAGGCAGGGGGAGAAACAGAACGTATTCATTACGCTGAAGGCCTGGGAGAGGGAACATTTAACACTATGGAAAAGACACAAGGGAACAGCTGGAGCCTTATCCTCTACAGACGTCTTAAGCTACTGGAAAAGAGCCAATTAGTGGGCCATTTCAGATCATAGGGGAAGCTCCACTATTCCTATGGCTAGCGAAAAGGAAAAATGTCCTCTATCTTTGAGTAAGGAGTAGGAAAATGGCCCTAGGCCAGAACATTGGAAGTCTCCTACTGTTGGAGAAGGGGCAGGGTCACTGCAAAAGATGTATTTGTGAGATTCAGAAAGATAGGGCCAACCGAAGATTGAGGCTGAACCAGGACAGCAAGGAGTACCTACCCCAGTAAGGACCATCAAGCATTGAGTAACAGCAGCAACAAGGAGTTCGCAGAAGAGTTAAAATTTGGAGAGAAACCATATCTGAAATGCAGGCTCACAAGAAAGAGGAGAAACTGAAGGTAGAATAAGGAGGGAGGAGGAAAAAAAAAAAAAACGAAAGGAGAAAGAAAGACAAATATCAATTAGTAAGAGATTTACAAAATAAATTATTGTATTAATGCAGTTTACTGTTTATTTCTGATTCCCCAGTGTCTAGACTTATGGTAGAATTGAACTTTCCTGTGCCCGCCAAGTTTGGCACTGCCAAAAATATGAGCACACATTACCTGGTCCCTTGTGGGCTGACATCATAAGAGCAATGTATATTTTACCATATGTATCTTTGCATTGACACTCAGCAAGTCTTCAGATGGTGACTGCTTGGTCAATCTCTATCCAACAGGAAGAGAGGGGACAGAGCCCACAAGAAACCTGTGATAAACATGTATCATGATAAATCAGCAAGCCTTTGTTATTTTAAACTAGAGAGATTTTAGAGCTCTTTATTATTGAATGATTATTTACTCTATCTTCACATATATTTTATAATTAGAAACTAAACTACTGTATTTCTGTTTTAAAATGTAAGGTTCATCTACATATTGAATACAAACATGGCATATATATAACTGGAAAAACCTAGACTATATTTCTGAGTGAAGAAGTTGGGTATACAATAGTATTACAAATGAGTGTACAAAATACAAAATAGTGTCAGAGAGAAGTCAGGAGAGATAGAAATGTTGTTTGCTATGAGGGATAAATATTTTCTGATAAACAATATGGTAAACCTGCAAATTACTTGCCTTATAGTCTCATAGCTTGGATTAAAGCAAGTATTTAGTAATATTATTTAATCTGTTAAATCTATTATCTAAGTTTCTCATGGAATACCCAGGGTGACTGAATAAATGTTAAGCAATAATATCTCTCACAATAAAGGGTATCCAATTATGAAAATAGGCAAAATGTTGAGCATTCAGTGTTTTTGAGCCAAAATAAGAAAGGACAATGTATTAATAAACAAATATATATATATATATATATATATATATATATATATATATATATATATATATAAATTTATTTCTCTTTAATGAGAGTGTCAGTTTATTCATAATGTCCTTTACATTTGGTTTTCTTTGCTTTCTGTTTTTCTTTCCTTTCCTTTTCTTTTTTTCTTTTTTCTTTTTTCTTTTTTTATTGGGGAACAGTGTGTTTCTCCAGCGCCCATCAGCTCCAAGTCATTGTCCTTCAATCTAGTTGTGGAGGGCACAGCTCAGCTCCAAGTACAGTTGCCATTTTCAGTCTTAGTAGCAGGGGCCACAGTCTACCATCCCATGCAGGAATCAAACCAGCAACCCTGTTGTTCAGAGCTCGCACTCTAACCAACTGAGCCATCTGACCACCCCAGGAATATTTATTTTTACATTTTGTTCAAAGCACTAACTTTAAAAGCTCAGACCTTATTTTCATATTTTTTTGTATAAAACAATTTCTGAAGTTTCTTTTTTTTTAAACAGCCTCTTGATATCACCACCAAGTGTCTGTAGAGAAAAACTACAAGCTTGAAAGAATTGTTATACTTCATATCATTTTTAAATTAAAAAATATTCAATTACCAATCTTTAAGCTAGGTTACTTGGTAAATATAAATTTCTAAACATTTATTTGCAAGACAAAGTAAATGTATAAAATAATACTTGGTACTTTAACTCAGGAAAGAACCTGTTATTTTATCTCACAAAAAATGTGCAATAAAGTACAGAAGTGGAAGAATGACTTTCAGGTTTGTTTCTGTTTTGTTTTGTTTTATATACAAGGGAATTTTTTATTCAAAACATTTAGAAATTCAATTAATGCTTTTGAAAATATTTAGCATCTATTTATTAAAATATTAAATGCATTCCAAAAGGACAAACTTTGTTGTAGTATTATGCTAATATCTAATTAACATATTACTGCAGTATAATGCTCATTTGGCAATATTCAGATTATTTTTCATACTATCTTAAAACAACTTTTTATAACAATATTGGTTATTTTTTCCATTGATCAATATCAATTTATTTACTTATTTGAATATTTATTTCACATGATTCATTCATACAACTAAAGATGGTAAAGCAGAAGATTCTTTCCTGGTCAAGGACAAGACCTTCCCAGGGAAGTATCTAATTGGAAAACATTCTCTAATACAAAGCTGAACAAGATAAAATTTATCTACTCAATGCACAAAGCTAAATTGAAAGGCTGGCTTGTCAGCAAATGTTTAACTACAATAAAATGCATGCCTGCCTCTACTTCCCTAAATGGAAATCCCAACATAATTCAACTAGAAGATATTCTACACAGTGATCCAATAGCAGCATTTCATTAAATTTCGGTACTCCATATTTTAATTAAATGTTCATCATTCTGAGTATAAACTTTTATATAACACTCTTTTCTTATGAAGGAAAATAGAAAGAAATTTAGATTTAAGAATAGAAATCTTACCTTGATAAGAAAATAACTATTAGCTATAAATACAATAAACATAGTCAGGTTTTACTACCAAGTAATGAAATACCACCATGGAAACCTACAAAACATAATAAGGATAATAAAAAGAAGTGCTCATAAGGAGAAACTTCATCAGCATTATAGTAAATAGCATCTAAGCACATCTAAACTCAATATCATAGTGATGGAAATAAAAAAGACAGCTACTACAATGACAACTTCCTATCATGCAGGTCATATAAAAACAAAAATTACAGTGTGGATTGTTGCTATATCAAAGGAAGAGGCCTCTGCCAGGACTTCTAGAATGTAGAAAGGAGGCAAGGGCTCATGCAGTACCCACTGACCAGCTAGTCAGATTATTATCCAGCCCAACATCATGTCATTCTTTTGTACTGAGGCCAAATGAACACAGGAGGATAATGCTAAGGACTCCACCTGGGCCCCAGGCAGTTTTTCGTTTACCTAGTCACTCATGCATCCATTTAGCACAAATTTATCATGTATCTAGAATATGCTAAACACTCGTCTAGATATAAAGATAAATAAAACAATGTCCCATGCCCTCAAAGGATTAAATCTAGTAGAGGTACACAGATAGATGATGTAACAGAGCATTGGAGGTTCTCAGACAGAGGTTGTGGAGTCAGTTCTGCCTTAATCTTGAGTAACCTTTTGAAAAATTTCCCTCCAATTAAACAAAGTAATATTTTTCATATGCCTAGGATCCATATTACGTACTTAGAATCGAGGGGATGATACTAATATTTACCTGAATATACATAAATGACAAATTGTGTAGCATATACAAAATTTCCTGAGGAAAATACATAGAAGGAAAGAAATAATAAAGAGTGGTGTACTCCTATATGAAATTAGAGCCAAAAAAAATTAAAATTGAGATGGGAAAGCATCGCTAGTTAAATATACAGTTACATTGGCTTTATACTGTATCTAGATGGTAGTTTTGACAGAAACCAGTATGTTCTGTGGCATATCTGTATCCATGCAAAAGGTTTTTAATAATGTCCATCATATATTATTTTCACATGGTTCTTCAATCAAAACTTAGAGTATTCATTTTAATTTTTCTTGATGTTGGTTCTTTTTAATCAATTCTTTCATGTTAGCCGTATTTTTATCAAAGCCTTTTATATATTTATGTTGGTTACTTTAAAGTTCCTGTCTGATGTTTTAATATTTGGGTCTCTATAAATCCGATTATTTTGAGTTTATTTTTTGACATTGGTATATGTGTATAGTAAACTTGACTGAACATTTACAGTGTATGTGGGAGAAAGACTGGGGTGTTATCTATGCCTGGAAGTAGGCAGCATCAGCTACTATCAGACCTTTACTGTGGGAGGGTAAGTCAAACTAATTAGAGACTGAACTGGATTTCCATTTTGCCATTTCTGTCCTTTCCATTAATGCACCACAGGCTGTAGTTCCTTTAGGGAAGGACTGATGTTACTTTTTGCTTAGATTGTGACTTGGATTCTGGATGGTTTGCTTCATTGCACCAGCTCTACCTTCAACTTTTAGCAATCGCTGCACACACCAGTGCCACTGGCGGGATCCCTCACGACACCCTTACCCCTCCCCCAGTGCTTGACTGCTTTTCTCCTTGGTGGGAGCCATGGGGCTTCTGTTCCCCAGGTACAGCTTCAGTCTTCCTAAGAGATCTATGCACCTAGGTGTTCAGTTTCTTAGCAATCCTACTACTCTTCTAATGACAGCTAATTTCTGTTTTGTGTCTGTGGTGCTCTTGGGCAGAGTTTCCTGACCTTCTCCAAGAAAGAACAGACCTCGGCTTCTTATCAATAGAGAGGGTTCCTTGATCCTCCTCCAGAACAGAGGATTTTTTTGCCTTTACCCCTCCCCCAAATGAACTTTAGCCTTGACCATGGAGATGACAGTGTTTGCTGCCCATCCACCAATAGCTTCAAGATTTTGCCTCATATTGGAATAGGTCTCGAGAAGCAGATGATGATCAATGCCTGGCGTCCAATACTAGCTGATCACTTCCTGCCTACTATTTCCCAAGGGGGACTGCCACCAGTTCCCACCCATGCTCCCAATCTTTCTTATGAGTACCTGGCAAAGGATTAAGGAAAACAGTTGTGAATACAAGAGCCCTGAAGCTAATGAGCATAAAGAATTCTTATATAATACCCATCTATTAGCATAAAAATATTCATCAGAATAATTATCATAAAATTATGAGGTTATAGAGTATTCCCTTAAAAGATTGCTTCTTATTTTGAGTTATGCTGATTTCTATATTTCTATGCTGTGAAATTCTGTTTTCTTTTTTATTCCTTAACTTGATTTATCATGAGTTTTTCTGTCTTTGAATTTTTGAAAGACATAGGTTTGTTAACTTTATTAATCATATATTACTGTCTTTTTCTAATGTATTTTTAAATCCTTAAATTTATTGGTAATTTTTATTGTTTTGTTAGACATATTTATGTTTTCCTAGATTGTTTCATATTTTTAGTAGCTTATGTTTGTAAATAATAATTAAAATTTATTACATGTTAAAATAATATAATTAAGTATATTAATTTTAATTAAAATATTTTATCATATTTTATAAATTTTGACTTACAATGATTAAGTGAAATTAAGTTCTAAATAAAATATAATTTTCCTTTTAATTTCTTCTCTTATCCAAAAGTTAAAATATTTTAGCTTCAGACAGTTTTGTACTTCATTTGTTTTACCCTTAATTTCTAATTTCATTACATGCCAAAGATAGAAAATGTTCCATATAATTCCTATCTGAATTTTTTTTCTTAATGGCTTAGCATGGCTTCAATATTTCTAAATATCCATTGACTTTATAAGGCAATCTGTTGTCTTTGTAGGCTTGTAGGGTTTTTATTTGTCGATTATTTCCTATTAAAAGCTTATTTATTAAATTAATCTTCTACATCATACGTGTATGTCCTTTTTTAAAAAAATTCAGTATATCAAAAACTGAAAAAAAAAGTGTTCTAAAACCTGTAATTTTCACTGTAGCTTTAAATTTTCTTATTACAGAATTTTTCAGCACTTTTTTCTTTTTTAATTGAGGGTTCAGGCACATCCATTTCCCCAGATTTATTGAGATATAATGGACATATAATATTGGGTAAGTTTAAAGTATACAATGTGTTGATTTGAAATGCATATATATTGCAAAATTATTACCACCATAGTGTTAACCAAGACCTCCATTACCTTTTATTTTTTTTGTGTGTTGAGAACATTGAGAATCTGCTCTCAGCAACTTTCAAGTACATAATATAGTATTATTGACTATAAACACCATGCCGTGCATTAAATACTTTAATACAGTATTAATCATTGCTGCTTCCAGGGTCATATTTCATGAGACATGGTACCATATAAGAAGTAGATACAATATGAAAACACAAATATAATTACTTTTATAGATGCTATGATCAAAGTACAGGATATATAAAATATTTATGGGTCCCAAAGATCCAAACGATCACCTTATAATCTCATCCTTTGTTTATGATGAAAACCCCTTGAAAACACTTACAGAACCTATGCCCCAAATGCCAGACCGTGCCCTGAGGGGACCAATAACCAAGTAACTAGGAGTGCCCATGAACAATGCCATTTTTTCTGAGTTCTAAGTTCTACTTGTTGGGTTGCCACTGTGATCTCAGCTCACTATTTGTAGTTACAAACACTCTGAATTCCCCTCCTCTCCTTACCAGTTTTCCACAATGCCTCACTGACAATGAACAGATCTCCTGAATTCAGTAATTGAGCACTTTGTTTCTATGTATACTGGTTTTCCATTGCTATGCAACAAAATATCACAAACTGAGCCACTTACAAACACATTTAGTTATTAGCTCACCAATTTGTGTATCAGAATTCCAGGCATGGTTTGGTTAGTTTCTCTGCTCAGAATCTTATAATGCTGAAAGGAGGTATTAGCTGGGCTGTCGAAGCTCTGAAGAAGAATCACTTCCACACTCATTCAGGTTATTGGTTTTCACTTTTACACTGAAGTCCCTGGTCCTTTACTGGCTACCAGCCACAGCCTGAGCATAAATCCTAGGGGCCTCCCACATTCCTTACCATGTGGCCAGCAATGAACAAACTCACTGGTGCCAAATCCCTCTAAAGCTTTGAATCTCTCCAGAAAAAGCCCGATTCTTCTTAAGGGCCTATTTGATTAGATCAGGTCATGCAAAATAATATCTCTATCTTAAAATCAACTGATTTGGGACCATTATTACTTTTTAACTTTTGCCGTATAGAATAGCATAATTGTGGAAGTGATATCAGATGTAGATTTTGTCTACATTCAAGGGGAGGAGATTACATAAGGAGAGGGGTTGTGGGTCATCTTGGAATTTAGCCTACCACGCTATGTAACCAAAAATGTTATCTTTTCTTGTAATTAATCCTCCGTCTCAAAAGAATTGCATATTTTATCAATATATAACTATTCCATTTGTGACTGGAAACCTACTTTAGACTAGCACCATACCGTCTTTTTTTTTTTTTTTTGCATATATCCTTTTTTGTTTGCTTATATCTGGCACACAATGACTGATGCTGTTATTTTTTTACCAGTCATTTGGTTTTAGATTTATTTCTTTTAAATAACATATAGATTGGCTTCATTTTGTCCCATCTCAGAATCCTTGTAATTTCTTTGATTCTTTCCTGTAGATTTTCATTTTTTATTATATTTGCTTTATTTCTCTACTGACTTTTATTTTTTTTTATTATATGTTCTTAATGTATATGTTTGAATATGTATTTCATATCAACATAGAGGAAGTAAAAATTCTCGAATGATTACCCCTATAATTTAAAGTGGTTTTTCTCGCACTCTCCACCTACCCTGCTCCCTACACACACACACACACACACACACACACACACACACAGACACATAACACAGTACTCTCAGTATTTCTGGAATTATCTGGAATTTTAGTTCATGGTTTTTCCTTTTCTATTCTTGAATCCTTTACATTGATTTGTTTCTTGTAATTTTGAAATTCCATAGCATACTTTTTGGACTTTGCCTACCTGACACAATCTTATTATTGTCGCGTCCAGCACGACGAAGGTTGTGGGGAGCAAGGAGGGCATCTCAGGTTTAAGAAAACACAGTAGCCATGAATAAAGTTTAAGTACGAGGGCCAAGGGACCAGCAGCCTCAAGGTCTGGGCTGTGGTGCCTAATCGGGCCTAGGCATTAGTTTTTATTAGTTAGTTGGGGAAGTATAGGAGATAAAGCTTGTCAGTCTCAAGATCTGTGAATTCCATACACTATAATAGGAAACTCATTCAAGCCAATCACCCTTGTCTGCAGGCAGCAGAACCATAAGTCTCAGGATGTTTGTACTTCCCCAAGGGAAAAACCTATATACATTTGAATAGATGGAGAGCACCTAGCATTGAATCTCTTTCCTTGTAGGTTTTGGGAAGGAATGCAGCCACAGAAGCAGAGGCTTTTCTTAGCCTGGGGAAGATGGGGGGGGGGGGGGCGCTGTGCCCACCTCCACATCCCTGTGGGTTCCCCTGTTGGTCCCCACCTGACTGCGCCTGGCTTGAGTTGTCCCCCACGTAGGGAATCTTACTCGTCATTGGCTGACCAGCCATCTTTTGGGGGCCAAACAGGGAGACGTGAGGTACAAACACAAAGATTTAGCAAAGTCCCTGAAAGGATCCATCTCACAGACTCTCCTTTCTTTGGCGGCAAGTACAAGGAGACAAACGGTTAGGCTGCTGCGTGGCCACAATTATTACCCTCTTCCCATTTAAATTTTAATTTGACTACTAAATTGTAGATCGGCTGAAAATCTTTCATCTCTTCCTGTTGTCTTTCAATTGCCTCTTACAGTTTTTATTTTTGTTTCTTGGTAGTAAATAGTGTTTTTGTTGATGTTGTTGTTAATATATTTTCTTAGATTATCAACTGGACCTGAAATAGTGAACTTTGAAATTGTGAAATTCTGCTATCTTTTATGGTATTTTGTTGTTGTTGTTGTTTTCCTTTCTTTTTATGGTGTTTTTATGGGCCTCATCCTTTACAGGAATAGTCTCCACAGACAGTCTCTACTGGAAGCTGACATTCAGAATATGCCTCAACTTCCCTCACTCAGCACTCTGAGACCAAATCCCCTGTTTAACACTGGATCTCAAAGAAAGGCTTACTTCCACAGTCCCCGGCATTGTCCCATTCCTAACATGGATCCAGTGTAGCTCAGTTGTCCTTACGATGTGCTGTTCCTACAACCACCTCTCCATCATAGTCTCTGACCCAGTAAAGTACAACAACAACTAATTATCCTCCTCAGTACGTATTGCCACCCAGTGTCACCCCCTCTTCTTTGAAGAAAATTATTTGAGACTGAGAGTGGCGCATAATTAAATATTTTGCTCCCAGTGTCTGGAAACTTTCTGTCTTTATTTTTTGACAGTTTCAAACTTTGAAGAGATGTACAAAGCCATTAATTGAGAGAGATCAGTTTTCCAAGCACCCCAAAAATCAGCACTTATAGCTGAGTTTATGTTATGGGGAAAAAATATATAGGTCATTAAATCAAGAGGCAGACACCAGAGGATGGGGATAAAATAGGAAGTCTCTCTCTTTCATGGGACAAAGTACCAGGTAGCAAAAGGCAAGATCTAGTTTGCTTGGATTTATTGATATGCTTGCTTGTTTAATTGTTTGGTATAAATTAGTGTCATTGAATTCGTAATTATGATTAACTCCACTCATAATTTGACAGTAGTTTAGCTAAAATATTTATGTTAAAGTTGTTGTTTTCATTTCTCTTTTTGTCTTACATGGATTTTAGTGATAAACTCAGAGAAAGAAACACTGTTATATCAGGATTGATTTTTAAGCCATAGACTAAATCAGATTTTAAAAGTCAAAAAGTTTAATTCCATAATAACATTAGTATTTTTATAGGACTCAGTTAAACAATGAATGTTAATGGGAATAGAAAATTGTTTCTACATTTACATTGGAGAGTGGAACACTATGCTCATTAACATAATAAATTGACAGGATATCCAAATGTTTCAAATCAATGTCAGTAAATATTTTTAAGTGTGTACCATGGTAGGAAGACTTGAAAAAGAAATGGGTATCATAACTTTAAGGATTTTATGTCTTTGCGAAGACAGAGCTAGCATACACTGGAACATAAACTGTACAAACAAACTCTCCACTTAGACAGTTCAGACAGTAAGTACTAAAGAATTTGAGAAGAGAACAAAATCGATGTGGAGAACTCTTAACTGAATGAGGTAGCCAGGAAATGAAAAACATACCCAATTTGGATAAACTGAAGTGTGAAAAGTTTAGTTCCACCCTGCCGCCCAGAATATAGGTATATTATATTATGTAAAATGCGTTATGTAAAATGTATTATTTGTAGTATATATTATAATTTAGTTATATATAATATATAGTACATATTATACACACAGACATGATATATCTCTATCTCTGTCTATCTCTATCTCTATCTGTCTATCTCTATATTTTTGTAACCCAGAGTGACAAAATCACATGGAATATAAACTAATTTTGATAACATAGTATAAAAACATGATTATTGGAGTATAAATTAATTTTCGAGCCACAAATAACCTGGTTGAATTAAACAAATTCGGGAATGGTTATCATTAGAAATTAATTTAACACCCAAATTCATTTGCTTCGTGTATTGCTGTTCAAAATAAAGTTCATAGCCATTAGCCTTTCTAAGATAGGCTGAAGTTCATTTGGCAGAATTTCTGTTGGACAACTTTCCTAACTGGTTTTACTCCTTAAAATGATCTTGTTTTAGTATATATTTTTCTGATTTAAAAAGTAAATAGGTAGAAAATATAGAAAAGCATGAAGTAAACTAAAATGTCTCAAAATTCTCACATCCAAAGATAACTATCATGTTTAATTTGGTGTCCTTACCCTGCATAATTTTCTCTGTCATTTAAAATTTATGTAAAGATTGATAAAATAAAATGTATGTTAGTAGTATCCTTTAGATGTTAATTTATTAATGCATGTTCCCTTTAAAAGATATCAGTTGTCATTTGGGGTATTCATCTTGCAAATATATCCACCTTGCAAATAAAATAACTTCAAAAAAGAATATACTTTTTTTAAATTAAAGTTTATTGGGGTGACAAATGTTAGTAAAGTTACATAGATTTCAGGTTTACAATTTTGTAATACATCATTTTTGTATCACATTGTGTGTTTAACACCCAAAGTCAGTTATCTTTCCATCACCATTTATTTGAGCCCCTTTACCCTCATATACCACTCCCCTCCCCCATAGAATATGCATTTAACAAATTAAAAGAATACTAAAAAATATTAAAAATTACTTTCTTTGAACAAATTAGTGCTGCACTAACCACAAGAGTATTTGATTATTTCAATGCCTATAAAGAAACTTAGAAATCATTATAATAGTTTATTTATATAAACCTTATCAAGGATTCTTATTAAGTGCTTCTATCCCCTCTACCACTCACAGTTTCATTTCCTCAATACAGCCTCTGAAGTCTCTTTAGTTAATGTGTGTTGGAAGTATCGTTCTGCTCACAATGAACTGTGCTGAAAAGTGCCATCAAGACCTCAGCATTGAAAGAAATCAATCTAGTGATGGTAAATGGTCTGTGGTCTCACAGGGATACACTCATCTGTTAAAACTTTAAAGCCATACACATCAAATATCCTTTCCATCTGTAGGGTGTTTTATGTGGAATTAATGTATTTTAACCCACATGACAGTAGCATTTTCTATTCTTGTAATGAGTACAGAAAACTCATATCTTAAAGGTACTGTGAAGTTAACCATTTCAATTTGATTCAGCTTTTTTCACTGATCCTGATGGTCAAATGCTGAGATACTGGTTAATGACCAAACAGTGATCTAATTTGTTTTGTTGTTTTGTTATGTTGCACAGCTACAATTACCTAGATGTGCACCATCATTTTCAAAATCCTAATAACAGGTTTGATAGACTCTTAAATACAACATTGGAAATTGCCTGCAATGATTTCAAAAATAGCTGAATCACATCCAAACCTTCCCTATGCCATGTACAATAAAATAAAACCATACAAATAATAAACATGCGTTTGAGACTAAAAGGACACAAAAGCGATTTTATTAAAAAGACTTTTATATTTCAAAACTAATCACAAAAGAGCTACAACTTTCCCAGTTTAAAGCAAAGTCTAAAACCATGTGCCTTTCTTACCTACTCATTATGGACAAAAACAAAAAACAAAACAAAACAAAAAAAAATCAACTTTTCATGGAAAATTCAAAACAAACTTATCAAAGTAAATGCATAGATTTAGAATATTTACTAAATGCTATACTTAGTTTTAATATAAGTAAATACTCTAAGAAATTCATATTTTCAAAACCATATTTAATCTCTAAACTTACCATTATAATACAAATTAATGACCTTGGAGCACTGTGCCAAAAATGCAACAGAAGCCCAGCACACTGAGAAGCTTTTCCAAGTGCCCGGAAAACAAGTACTATCCAAATCAGGTGGCAAAAGCTTAAATCATACTGAGAATTAGCTTAGCCTCAAGAGAGAACTTTCTACCAAGCTACTAAGGAGAATATTTTTTGCAAAGAAGAGTTATATAATCTCTACCCCTGGATATCAAAAATATGTTTATTTAGCTTCTTCCATCACACACTACTTTAGAAAGAAAAAAGAAAGAAAAAAAAAAAGGTTTTCTGAACCTAACAATTTATGGAATCTGCTGTTTAAGTATTCCATGAAGGATAAGTACAACTGCATTAGTCAGTTGATAAATTTTCTAGAAAACAATATAATATTACAGATAGTCCTTGAAGAAAACCCCTAGAATTTTTCAGCAAACTAAAGCAAATCAGTGAAACCATTATCTAAACATAAGATTCTACACATATTCTTTTTTTCCCCTTCTAATACAGATATGTATTAAAATGTTTTTTTTTCTGTGCAATTCACATACACAAACACATACATACACAAATGTGTCCCTTTTGCAATATGTTAGCTATAGTTTTAAGCTTTTTTTTTTTTTTTTTTTTTTAAGTTATTCTGTAAGGCAAAAAGAGTGATAGTGTCTCTTTAGGAAACACTAGTAACTAATAAAGCAGATCTTTAAAATGCCACAGAAGGCTGAAAAACAAAACAAAACAATACAAAACAAACCTCAGACATAAATCTTAGAACTGTGTTCTTCTCACATTGGTTGTTTGAAAGCTAGGAATACAATTTGTAGCACATCCCTAGCAGTAAATCCTTGAATTATCGCTCTGACACTTATTTTTATTTTGCCCTGTTATAATTCAAGGCTCTCCACTGAGAGCTAATCTGATTTGATCCTGGCTAATGTTAGCATGAAAGGAGTTTGCTTTGAATGAATAGGGGAGAATGGCTGAATCTTTGGGATATCTAAGTGTAAATCCAAGAGATCTAGTCAACGAATTATAGAACTCTTTGATGATTACTATTAGTTTGTTACATTATTCTAATGTATTGGTGTAACCAAACCCTTCTAATTTTGATAATGAAGATAGTGAAGTAGGAAGGTAGAAAGATAGATAGATAGACAGGCAGATGATAGATACGAAATGAAGTAATAAAAGAAATGAAATTATAAAATAGTGATAAAGGAAAAGCTCAGCCTATCAATAATTAGAATACATGGTGGTATCTATGTATAATAAATAGCCTGTTGTATATTATGTAAACCATAAATTTTTTCAGAGTGAAGGCGTGGTTGTCCAGAACTGAAATGTTATGATGCTATAATTATTTTATATTAGACTCCTTTTGCATTTTAGTATAAATCAAAAGCACTTATTGTATAGGACATTTTTTAAAGTTTGGGTAATAAAAGTGGTGATTCAAAACATTAAACAGCATTTCTAGCTGTGCCTGTGGCTCATGCGGAACATTAAATACCAGCATGCCAACCAATCACAACCCAAATTCTAAAGAGCTCTTAAGATTGTATGTAATGAATAACAGATTGTAGCTTGTGGGTTTATGCATGCTTCTAAAATCCTTTTGAAACCTTTTTATACAACATGTAAATTACCTTTAGAATCTCTGTTTGACAACTGCAGCCATCTCGATAAGGCAATATAGCAGTAACACAGAGTACATGGTTGTCCAAATGAAGATAAGCTGCTCAACAAAATCACAAAACAGTGACAATGGGAGAGTTTGTATCTTCCTGTCTATGCATTAGTCATTAAAATATTCACATTCAAAAAGGAATATGTCTCTCTCCAAATTAAGTTGTTCATTTTTCCAATCGTTTTTATTTTAAAGATTTGTGGAGTTCATCAAACTGGCGGCATGAGGTGAGCCTCTGTAAATCTCCCCTGGAGTTTACAACTAATCGAACAACTATAACTCCACAAAGGACTCCCTGCACAGCAGACAGGCAAGATGAAGAGGCCCACTACTGAATTCACCTAAAGGTGGGTGAATCACGTGAGCAGGGGGAGGAGGGAGGGGGAAGTGCAGAGATGGAGCCACACAGGCGCAGGACGCAGACCTAGCTCAGTGCTCCTAGCTCACTGCATCCTGAAACTACCGCAGCTGTGGGAGAGGGAAGAACTCGGACTGCTAGAGCTCCGTTTATGGCCGACAGGGCTGAGGTGACAGCATATAACATGGCTGAACCTCAGAGCAAAGACTGAGGGAAAAAGGCTGAAAATGGTGGTTTAAAGCCTCACTGCTGCAGAGAAAGGAAGCCTGAGGCACTGAGCCTAGCTGCCTCCTCCCTACCCTCCCAGAGCTAGCCCTGCCCCCACCTGCCCGGTGCTAGAAGCAGAACAGTGGTGGTGTCAGATCAACAGAAAAGAATGTTTGCTGTTCTGAGAACTGTGGACTACAGACACAGATTCGCAGCCCAACTGGTTCCAGCAAAGGAGAGGGAGCTGCAGAAGCAGGACCGGCTGTGGTGGTAGTGGCTGCCATTGTTCTGGGCCACCTCTCACAACTCACCCCGCCCCTGGCCCCATCTATCTGGGCAGATCCCTGCAGGAGTAAACAGAACTGCTGAAACATACAGGTTCTGAATCTGGTGCAGGAAGAGCATTGAAACATCAAAAGCTCTCTGCATACCCACATGGACACTGCGCCCTCTGACCCAGAAGAACTATTAACAGAGGAGAACCCCTCTCGCAGGGAATCCCCCCATTGTGTGAGAAGCTGGAATAATGCAGAGAAAACATAGGACTACTGTGTGAGAGAGAAAAAAAGGTAGCAGTCGGAGAGAAAATAAAACATTCTACCAACACGTACTGGACCACAAAAGAAAGACCTCCTTCTATCAATCTGTTGCAGAAGCCACTCCTGTAGATGTCTAGGAAGAGAAATAATAAATAATTAATTGCCATGAATAACCAAGGCAACAAGACAGCTCAGAAAGAAAGTGAAAAGTCTCCAGAAAAGGAACTTAAAGATATAGAAATATGTGATTTAAATGACAGAGAATTCAAGATTGCAGTTCTGAAAAAAACTCAACGAGATGCAAGAAAACACAGAAATGCAGTTTATTGAACTCAGAAACACAATCAAAGAACAACATGAGCATTTTACGAAAGAGATTGAAATTTAAAAAAAGAACCAGAGAATTTCTGGAGATTATGAACTCAATAGAATAAATGATGAATGAAATAGCTTAGGTAGTAGAGTTGACCAGATGGAGGAAAGAATCAGTGACATCGAACATAGAAACCTGGAAATGACACAGATGGAAGAAGAAAGAGACTTGAGACTTAGAAGAAATGAAAGAACTCTATAAGAACTTTCTGACTCCATCAGAAAGAGCAATATAAGAATAATGGGCATACCAGACGGACAAGAAAAGAGAAGGGAACAGAAAGTATATTCAAACAAATAGTTGATGAGAACTTCCTAAACTTGTGGAAAGAACTGGATCCTCGAATCCAAGAAGCAAATAGAACACCTAATTACCTCAACCCCAACAGGTCTTCTCCAAGGCATATTATATTGAAGCTGTCTAAAATCAACGACAAAGAAAGAAACCTCAAGGCAACCAGGGAAAAGAAGACGGTAACCTACAAAGGAAAGCCCATTAGATTATCATCAGATTTTTCAGCAGAAACTCTACAAGCCAGAAGGGGGTGGAACCAAATATTCAAACTATTGAAAGAGAGAAATTATGAGCCAAGAATAATATACCCAGCAAAGATATCCTCTACATATGAAGGAGGAATAAAGACCTTTCCAGACATACAGAACCTGAAGGAATTTTCTAATTCACAACCTGCAATACAAGAAATATGAAAGGAGCCTATTCGACCACCATCAACAGGGAAAATTTATGGCAACCAAAACATAAAAAGGGGGAGAATAAAGGTGTGAACAGAAATATGGGAATGGAGAAAGTAAGCGTGCTGAAGAAAATGGAATACTCTAAATATCAAACTTTCTTTTACATGAACTTAAGGGTAACCACTCAAAAAAAATCCAGAACTCAAATATATACTGTAATAAATGAAGAAACAGAGGGAAACATCATAGAATACCACCACACAGAAATAATAAAAAACAACAAAAAGGCAAAGAAACAATGGAGACACAGTCTTACCAGAAAACTAAAGACAGAATGATAGGAAATCCTCACATATCAATAATCACCCTAAATGTAAATAGACTGAACTCACCAATAAAAAGGCACAGAGTAGAAGATTGTATCAAAAAACTAAACCCAACCATATGCTGTCTCCAAGAGACTCACCTCAGCTACAAGGACAAGCATAGACTCAAAGTGAAAGGGTGGAAATTGACACTCCAAACAAATGATATCCACAGAAAATCAGGTGTAGTCATACTGATATCAGATGAAACAGACTTCAGTGTGAAAAACATAACAAGAGAGAATGATGGTCATTTCATAATGGTAAAGGGGACTGTAAAACAAGAAGACATAATAGTCATCAATATTTATGCCCCCAATCAGGGAGCACAGAAATATACCAAGCAACTACTAACAGAATTAAAGGCAGAAATTGACCAAAACACAATTATACTTGGGGACTTAAATACATCATTGACAGCTCTGGATAAGTCATCCAAACAGAAAATAAATAATGAAATAGCAACCCTAAATGACACATTAGATAAAATGGACATAATTGACATATATAGAGAACTTCATCCTAAAACATCATACTATACATTTTTTTCTAGTGTACATGGAACATTCTCAAGTATAGACCATATATTGGGACATAAAAACAGCCTCAGCAAATTCAAGAAGATTGAAATCATAACAAGTATATTCTCTGATCACAAGGCTTTGAAATTGGATATCAACTGCAAAATGAAAGCAGTAAAAAACACAAATACATGGAGATTAAACAACATACTTTTAAAGAACGACCAGGTCAAAGAAGAAATTAGAAGAAAGATCAAAAGACACGTAGAAACAAATGACACTGAAAATACATCCTACCAAAATTTATTGGGATGCAGTGAAAGCAGTTTTAAGAGGGAAATTTATATCATTACAGGCCTATCTCAAGAAACAAGAAAAATCCCAAATAAATAACTTCATGTTGTACCTTAAAGAACTAGAAAAAGAAGAACAAATGAAATACAAGGTAAGCAGAAGAAAGGAAATAACAAAAATCAGAGCAGAACTAAATGAAATAGAGAAGAAAAAGACAATAGAAAAAATTAATGTGACAAAGAGCTGGTTCTTTGAAAAGATTAACAAAATTGACAAACCCTTGGCTAGACTCACTAAGATAAAAAGAGAGAAGACACTAATTAAGAAAATCAGAAATGAAAAAGTGGAAATTATCACGGATGCCACAGAAATACAAAGGATCATCCAAGAATACTATGAAGGACTATATGCCACCAAATTCAATAACCTAGAAGAAATGGACACGTTCTTAGAAACATATAGCCTTCCTAGACTGAACCATGAAGAACTGGAAAATCTAAACAGACCGATCACCAGTAACAAAATTGAATCAATCATCCAGAACTTTCCCAAAAGCAAAAATCCGGGACCAGATGTCTTCACTAGTGAATTCTACCAAACCTTCAAAGAGGATCTAATACCAATCCTGTCAAACTCTTCCAAAAAATTGAAGAAGAGACAGTACTCCCTAACTCATTTTATGAGGCCAACATTACCCTGATACCAAAACCTGGTGAGGACAACACAAAAGAAGAGAACTACAGACCAATATCTCTGATGAATACAGATGCAAAAATCCTAAACAAAATTCTAGCAAATCGAATACAACAATGCATTAAAAAGACTATTCATCACTACCAAGTGGGGTTCATCCCCGGGGCACAAGGATGGTTCAACATCCGCAAATCCAACAAGGTGATACATCACGTAAATAAAATAAAGGACAAAAATCATATGATTATATCAATTGATGCAGAAAAAGCATTTGACAAGATACAACATCTATTTATGATTAAAGCACTTAATAAAATAGGTATAGAAGGAAAATACCTTAACATAATAAAGGCAGGCCATATATGAGAAACACTCAGCTAATCTCATAATTAATGGTGAAACAGTGAAGCCCTTTGCTCTACGTTCAGGAACACGACAGGGCTGTCCCCTATCACCTCTGCTTTTCAACATAGTCTTGGAAGTCCTTGCCAGAGCAATGAGGCAAGAGAAAGAAATAAAAGGCTTCCAAATTGGGAATGAAGAAGTTAAATTGGCACTTTTTGCAGATTATGTGATGCTATATATAGAAAACCCTAAAGACTACACCAAAAAGATATTAGAAACAATCAACGAATAAATACAGTAAAGATGCTGGCTACAAAATCAACGTACAAAAGTCCATTGCATTCCTATATACTAACAATGAAATCTCAGAAAAAGAAATACGAAAACAATTTATTTTGCAATTGCAGCAAAAAGAAAAAATACCTAGGAATAAACTTAACCAAGGATGTGAAAGACCTACATGCTGACAACTGTACGATATTTTTAAAAGAAACTGAAGAAGACACAAAGAAATGGAAAGACAGTCCATGCTCATGGATTGGAAGAATCAACATAGTTAAAATGGCCATATTACCCAAAGCAATATACAGATTTAATGCAATCCCCTTCAAAATCCCAATGTGATTTTTTAAAGCAATAGAACAAAAAATCATCATTTGTTTGGAACCACAAAAGACCCCAAATAGCCAAAGCAATCTTAAGAAAAAAAAACAATACTGGAGGTATCACACTCCATTACTTTAGCTTGTACTACAGGGCTACAATAATCAAAACAGCATGGTATTGGCAGAAAAGCAGACACATAGACCAATTGATAGAATTGAGAACCCAGAAATAAAAACACATAAATATGGACAGATAATTTTTGACAAAGAAGCAAAAACCATACAATGGAGAAAAGATAGCCTCTTCAATAAATGGTGCTGACAGAATTGGAAAGCCACGTGCAAAAGAATGAAGCTGGACTGCTAGCTGTCACCATGTACAAAAATTAATTCAAAATGGATCAAAGACTTAAGCATAAGACCTGACACAATAAACTGCATAGAAGAAAACATAGGTACTAAACTTACGGACCTTGGGTTCAATGAGCATTTTATGAATTTGACTCCAAAGGCAAGGGACGTAAAAGCTAAAATAAACAAATGGGACTATATGAAACTTAAAAGCTTCTGCACAGCAAAAGAAACCATCGACAAAATAAAGAGGCAACCAACTGGGAGAAGATTTTTGCAAATAGTGCCTCCGATAAGGGGCTAATATCCAAAATATACAAGGAACTCATGAAACTCAACAACAAAAAAACAAACAACCCAACTGAAAAATGGGCAGACGACCTGAAGAGACCTTTCTCCAAAGAGGACATACAAACGGCAAATAGACATATGAAAAAATGCTCAACATCACTAATCATTAGAGAAATGCAAATAAAAACCACAATGAGATATCACCTCACCCCAGTGAGAATGGCTATCATCAACAAGACAAATAGTAACAAGTGTTGGAGAGGCTGTGGAGAAAAAGGAACCCTCATACACTGTTGGTGGGAATGTCGACTGGTGCAGTCGCTATGGAAGGCAGTGTGGAGGTTTCCCAAAAAATTAAAAATAGAATTACTGTATCACCCAGCAATCCCACTCCTGGGTATCTACCCAAAAAATCTGAAAATGTTTATCCATAAATACACGTGTGCTCCAATGTTCACTGCAACTTTATTTATGGTGGCCAAGACATGGAAACAACCAAAATGTCCTTCGATAGATGAATGGATAAAGAAATTGTGGTATATATGCACAATGGAATACTATTCGTTGGTAAGAAAAGATGAAATAGGACCATTTGTGACAACATGGATGGATCTTGAGAATATAATGCTAAGTGAAATAAGTCAGACACAAAAAGCAGAGAACCATATGATTTCATTGATATGTGGTATATGAACCAAAAACAACAAAAGAACAAGACAAACAAATGAGAAACAAAAACTCATAGACACAGACAATAGTTTGGTGATTACCAGAGGGTAAGGGGGGAGAGGGGTGATAGATGAGTGTAAATGGTATCAAATATATGGTGATGGAAGGAGAATTGACTCTGGGTGGTGAACACACAATGGGATTTATAGATGATGTAATACAGAATTGTACACCTGAAATCTATGCAATTTTACTAACAATTGTCACCCCAATAAATAAAAATAAAATAAAATAAAAGATTTGTAATACTCAGAAGTACAAGAAAACAGAAAAAGACCCACAATCTGTCAATATTATCCCTACTGACATTAAAATAAGTGTAAAACTCACTTTGAAATAACAAATGTTTGAACAAAGCCCAACATTAATTTAAAAAATATCTACTAATTAGACAAGTATGTACAAACACCTATGATTGAAAGACAGTATTTTAGGTGTTGAAAATACAGCAATGAACATATTAGACAAAGTTCTCGTTCTCCTGGTATATCTACTTTAGTGTCAGAAAAGCAAATAAAGAATTTAACACAAAGCAATTTTTGCTATCTGAAATATAATGTAGGAAGCAAAGAAAAAGCAAAGTGAGTAGGTAGAGAAGGATGAAGAATAAAGGCTCTAATAAAGAGTGATAAGGAAAGGCCCTTCAGAAAAGCTGATGTTTGAGGAGAGACCTTAATGAAGTGAGGAAGGCAGACCGAGGAAGTAGGGGGTGGGAAAAATCAAGGGAGAATCACAAGCACGAATTCCTGGATCCAAGAGCAACCTTGGAGAGTTATCTTTAACTCTCATCTTTAAATACTTCATGTGGACGTAAATCGCTTTTTTTTTACCTTCTAAGCTGGGGATTTATTAAACGTGAAGCACCATTTTCACAAAATTAGCATATGGGGAGTTATTGTTCAAAAGGAGAAAAAATGGAATGAATCTGATAGCCACTGGAATTATAGAGGAAGTAATCCACTAAGCAAAAGAGGAATGCTTAATTTTATACAAAGATCCAGTGAAACAAAATATATAACAAAGCACTGTAATAGGTAGAAATATTAATTTCCCAATTAAATTACTTCCAATGGAATTACCATAAAAGAAAGTGAAAAGAAATAACTTTCATATTTATTAGGAATATTTATTAGGATATTTAAAATGCTCGTGTGTTGGAATCCACTAATTCTCTTTCTAGGATCCTACACTAGAAGTATAAAGAATAAAACAGTAAATGCTTTAATACAGGCATTATTTTTCATGGTAAAAAAAAAAATAACCTCTCTGACAAATATAAGGCAAATGGGTAAATTGTGGTGAGGCCAGGTTTGCAATTATTAATGCTCTCATTAAGAATGGCATTTTCCAATATTCTAATTATCCTTAATTAAAAACACCATAGTCATAATCTTAAGTAACAAAAATGTTTTGCAAGTTGTATGTAATATATGATTTCTACTATTTAATAAAGAAAGTCAGGATAATTCAAAACACACACAAAATATTTATAAGCAAAATATGCAGAGCTTTTACAAATTAAAAAATATATATATATATAAATAAATGAACAAGTGTGTAGAGAAATAATTTCAAAATAGAACTGCAGATGAAAAGGAAGCTAAGAAAACTTTGCTTATTTTAAGGTTTAGGGTGAAAGTAGAGCTAATAGGATATATTCTTTTTTATTTAGATTGTAAAAAATTTAATAGTTCTTGTAGGGAGGCAGAGACAAGGGTCTTCCCATATATTGTTTTTTTGTTGTTGTTGTAACAAATTACCACCAACTTGGTGGCTTTATTCTTTCACAGTCCTGGAGGCCAGAAGTCTGAAATCAATGTCCTTGGGCTGAAATCAAGGTGCCAGCAGGGCAACATGCCCTCCGGAGTCTCCAGGGGAGCATCCGTCCTGCCTCTTTCAGCTTCTGGGACTCCAGGCACCCTTGGCTTTCTACAGCATCACCCCAATCCCTGCCTCTGTGGTCACGTCACCTTCTCTTATGTCTCATACATTGTTGAAGGGAATGAAAAAATAATCAGGAAATATTTAGCAACATATTTTCAAAACACTTACACTTTTCATCTAGCCATCCCACTTCTCGGAATCTATCCTATGGAAACAAATGTTATCAGCATATCTGTGCAGTGATATATATTTCAGTATTGTCTGATTGATCGTAACTAAGGGAAGGATAAAATATATTAGGTGTATACATATGCCATATATAATATTCTTCTGCTATTAAATATAATAAGTTAGATCTATAGGTATCAATATAGATGTAAGCATGTGATGTATTTTACCAGAAAAAGCAAACTGTAAATAAACATAGATTTCCATATTTATAATAAAAAAATAAATAATTAGAGGTATAATATTCACCAGACTTTTTCTCTGGAAGACAAGAGAGAGGGTACAGAAAGATAAATAAAAGTAAATCAAAATGGAATAATACACGTGGCATAATTTTAATCAGATATATAAAATACAAACTTCAATAATAGTATTTTAAATATGTAAAAATTTAGTATGCTCATGGACAATGTAGCAGGCATAAAGTAAACTGTTAATATGATGGGACTCCAGGAAATTTTTATTCTTGATTTGTTAATATTTTAATTTAATTCTGAAACAAATTAAATTTCTATTGAATAAGTAGAACAACAAAAAAAGACAGGAAGAAAGTAGTTTATTAGAAATTCTTATACTTTTGATTTTCTATATATTTATATTGTGGATTATTTAAATTTTTATTTATATATTCTTCAAGTATTTTGTAATTGGTATGCTATGTTTTACAACTTTAAATTATTAACTTTTATAATTATAAGATGCAAACTTTATTATGTTCAAAATTGGGAGTAACCCAGAAATAATGATGTCATGGAACTCCAGGGAGAGTTTCCCAAAGAGATCTCAAAGTCCTCAAGAAAACAATCCTGACTATGTATTTAAAAATTATCCCAGTGAATAAACAAAGGACATATTGGGAGTGCATGTTAAAAATGTTGAAAGAGTGACTTAAATGCAAGGATAAGATTTTTAAACACTACAGTCACCAACCCTATACCATGACTAGAAGACAAATTGTTACAGCACCCTCTTTCTCTCCTTCTCTAAGAAACCGCAGATCCTCAAATAGTGGAAAATCTGAGTGAGTGCTAGAAATAAGGCAAGATTGCCTGCATTCACATAACCCTGACCTCAACTATACGACTGGAGTGATGGTTGACAGAGATAACAGCACAAGATTTTGTTCATTGAGTAGAGAAATCTCAACTACTCCTTTGGAACTCCACTTTCTACCTATTATTGACTAATGGCATAGTCTAGATGATAGATGGAGATCATACAAGTTTACATCTTTGTTTTTTGTTGTTGTTGTTTTTGTTTTTGCATCTAAAAAGCAGAGTTCTCTAACAGATTCAATAGAAGACCCACATTTTTGCTGAAATTACAACAAATAGAAACCTGAGAGTTAGACAGTGCCCTGCTCAGCACAGTGGTTTATGCTAGACTCAGGGGAAGCAATGCTGTTGAAAAACAAAAACAAAACCTGGGATGATTACTTCAAGTAATAAGCAGCAGACATAATTGCTCAAGGGCAGAAGTGTTAAATATCGACACTTGTAACACAACTCAAGCCAGTGACCCAGTTTGCTCACAAATTCCAGGAGCCCTCATTCTTTGAAGACCAGTGTTGACTTACCTTCACCCCAAGAACCACAATTCTTGTTGATATAATTCATAGGTCAATAGAGAATCTCAGTATTACACAAAAGAGCTTACAATCAAGAATCACAAAACATTTGAGTCAAAAAGGTACTAAACACAAAACAGTACAGAACCAAGACCAAAAAGATCAAAGTTAATAGTACAAACAGAGACATCTTTAAAAGCACTACAATTAATAGCTCAGAATGATAAGAGAATATTTCTTTATGAAGCAAAAATAGGCTGTTACACAAAAGGAGCCATTCAGAAACAAAATCCAAAACAAAAATATATGAATGACTTAGCTAACATCTCCCCAGTTTTTCTCTTCTCAGTTATGTCCCCACCATCTACCCAGGTGCTGAGCATAAATCCTAGAAATTCTTCTTTTTTTGTTGTTGATTTCACAGTTCATATCCAGTCCATCAGAAAAGAGCTGTCTTCTCTTATGTCCAAAACCTATCCATA
Organism: Rhinolophus sinicus; assembly: GCF_057876585.1. Taxonomy (NCBI): domain Eukaryota; kingdom Metazoa; phylum Chordata; class Mammalia; order Chiroptera; family Rhinolophidae; genus Rhinolophus; species Rhinolophus sinicus. The sequence goes on from NC_142503.1 coordinate 71,607,096, forward strand.
TCCAGTCATTTATCATCACTTCCAGTGTTAGCACAATAGTCCAAGATATCATCTCCTACCTTGAATACTGTAAGAGCCTCCTACCATTTTCCTGTTTCCACACTTAGCCATTACAGCCAGTTTTTAACAAGGCAGTAAAAGAGATTGTTTTCCAAAGGAAAATCAAATCATAACACTCTCCAGCTTTTTATATTCCGACTTTGTCCCTGTTCTTCATCATTGTGGAGTCCATACAATGTGGTTCTTGTCTATCTCCCAGATTTGTTCCTGATTCTGCTCTCCAGCATTTGCTGTACATCAGCCGCATCGGACTTCTTTTGATCCCTCATCTCAAAGCCTTTAAATTATTTCCCTCTGACTGTAAACATTTTCCCCTGAATCTCCATTCATTTGCCTCGTTCACATCACTGGGTTCTTAGCTGAATTACACACATCCCAGAGATGCCTGACAAAGAGAGTTAAAACAGCCATCTCAGTCTCTCTCTATCCCGTTGTGACTTCTTTATAGCTGTAGCTGTTTCACTATCAGAAATAAACTTATTTACAGAATCCATGCTTTGTTTTCATTAGTTTTGAATTATAATTTGAATGCCAAAAAGGCAAGGAAAAATATATGGATAGATAGATAGATAGATAGATAGATAGATAGATAGATAGATGATAGATAGATAGATAGATAGAGATAGAGATATCATACCACTAAATCCCTAATTTGTAGACTAGAACCTGATATAAATATGTAAGTCAAAACTTTTTGTTAAATGAAATAATGCATTTTTGGTAACTGTATAGGTGAGAAGCAGCAACTTGTTTAAATGTGTGATTTTATATTAAATAAAACATTTATTCATATTTCTTTGGAAGGGATCACTGTTTTGCATATTTCTCTTTTGGGAATTTGTGATTTCCTTACTTACTTTTATGAATTATTTAAAAAGACTTTAATAGACCAATGAAAAAATGTTTATTTCCTTATTAAATTTAATTTCCCTTGTGGGATATTCCTTGAAGAGGGAAAAACATATCAAGAGTAATTGAAAACAAAATAGACTCCAAGATACTGGAAATGGAAATGGAAAAATTGCAATTTTGATTTTTGAAATGGAAAAGTGTTTGTATTTTGAAAATCATAGAATTTTCCATCAATATCAGGCAAGAATTCAGACGATAGTTAAAATAATGGTTTGCAAACAAATACAAAAGAAAGAAATGATCATTACTATGGGTTGACTAAGAAAAAGCCTTGTTGGATTTAATTCATTTTCTTTTTTTGATAGGCTTACCAGACTGGAAAATCAGAAAAATGCAGAAGACAAGAAATATCCAGATTTCAGTAAGGTACCTAAAAGTCTCTCATGATATCCTATGAATAAGATGGAAAAATATGAATTGAATGATTACACAATTAGATAAATTTGTATCTGGATGAGAAACTATACCCAGAGGTTTCCAATTAATGGATCACACTGATCTTTCATCCAGGACCTTAAGAAAATACTTTATCCATTGACTTAAATGAGAAACTTTAATGCATATTGATCAAATTTCTAAATAATAGTAAGCTGGGATAGAAGGGAAAATTAAACCAAAAGCTCAAAAAAAAAAAAAAAAAATGTCAAGCCACGTATATGTCGAAAAGCAAAAAAATCATCAATCTGATCTTAGTTTACATATATAGAAACATATACAATGAAAGCTGTGATATTTCTGATCTCTTCTAATCAGATATCTTAAAGAGCTGTTCAGTCTTGGGCAGTAAAATTTAAGAAAATATGAAAAATACATCTAATAACAAAAATAGCAATGATAATAAACTAGATAAGAAAAAGGATCACGTTTCTATCAGGGAAATGAAATCATAATATATAATGAAGGTCTCCGGGCTGAAGGAGAGAAGACTCAGTAAAGACATCTTAATCTTTACATGTTTGCAAACACATATTTGCAAATGTTTTTATAGGAATAGATAAGAACTACTTGAAACACTGGGAAAAAAAAGAACTAGAGTAAGTGGTTTTAAATGAGAGATTTCTGTTACATATAAATTTAATGCTCATAATTCCATGAAGATGGAAAGAATAACTCTTGTGTTGTGTTCAACACTGAAACTGGAAGATCAAGATAGCAAAAATGTTATCTGGTAATGCAGACATGTTTAGTTTTTGGAGTATGCATCTGTTACAAATTCACTGCTACCATGAGCCATAAAGCAAGTCAATCAAATGGGTCTTTTTTAACATAACATTATTATACACCCTTCTGATTAAATTTTGAACATTACTAGAAAACAGTTTTTGCAGTGAAACTTGTTTGCAATTAAATTTAATAAAATTTAAATATTGGTTTCTATTGTGTATCTAGAGTTCGTATCATTGGGCCATGGGGTGTTATGAACAAATTTACTTAAAGCCTTCTGTTTGGAGATAAAGAAGTGGAGAGGGAGTATATGCAGTGAGGACAAAAGAATTACAAAACGATTATAATTTTTACCCTCCCCTCAAAATCCAACTCAGCCACACAGGTTGTTTGTACTCCATTATGGAGGTAGGCATAAGTTAAAAGAAATATTTTCATGAAAGCTATTTTTGTAATTGAGGTAAATTTTATATCTTTGAATTTTGACAAATGCATACAACTGCTTATCCACAACCACATTCAAAGTATAGTTCCATAAAAAAAGTCACCTGTTCCCTTTTGTAGACAACCTTTCTCCTTATCCCCAGCCCCTGGCAAATATTGATCTGTTTCTGCACCTATAAATTTGCCTTTTCTAGAAAGTCATATAAATTGAATCATACAGAACATTGCCTCTTCCATCTGGTTTTGTCATGAAGGTCATTTTAATGGTAGAAAGAAATGTGGTAACTTTTAATGTCTGACTTTCGGGGGCTTGCGTTGAGATACCACAGTTAGGGCAAATACAGCAGAATGATGAACAAGTTGATACAATCAATCAATAGGGAAGACTTAAAAGGAAAACAACAATACTGCAACGTGTAAACTTAATACTGAATGAATGTGAAACACCCCCTAAGCAGTCACAGCAATACCTGCAGAGATTTTTTTTTTTAGGAAGATGAGATCTGCAATTGTGCAGGTGAAACATAACAACTCAGTGGAATTTCCATGTTAAGACTAACGTGACCTCATTTAATCCCTTCATTGAAGAGCCTTGTAAACTTAAGACTACAAAAGCATGCCAAAATTGGTTAAAATAAGTAAATAAAAACAAAACTCACAAACTAAATACTTTATCAATTAGTGTGCTGTCAATCTGAGAAAGGTATAAATATTTTGTGTTTGTTCCCAAATTAAGATGAAGGAATTCAAAGAAAGAAAACAAGAACTCTGGAGGGTGCCAAAAAAACATATACACATTTTAGAAACGAAAACACTGTATTAACTGTCATACTCAATATTTACTGATCATAAAAAATGAAACCAAGGCACGTTTGACTTCTGCAATTACAAGAGGTACTCAAAGGGCAAAGTAGTTACCATCAGCATCCAGACACTTCTGATTATGGCAGACTGCCTGAGCACAGATAACATTCTTAAAGTGTGTATACATTTTTTTTATTTTTTATTTTTTGGCACCACAGGTATATGTAGCCATGGACCAGACAGAAATAGATTAGTGGTAGAAGTGTTAAGTAAATGATTGTAGTCTAAGACTTTGCCATCAGACATTTTTTTTTTTTTTAAATCATGGTCATGGTCACGTTCATTCTAATAGATTTTAAGACACTAGTTAAACTCAAGGCTAAGCTGAGATCATATAGTTTTTCACAGTGTTGTAAATAGAGATAGGTTACTTTAAAAAAGCTTAGTCAAATTTCTGAAATTCTCAGAGGTTTTTTGTTTGTTTGTTGCTTGGTGTTTTTTGTTGTTGTTGTTGTTTTAATAAACTCAATAGTAATATATTTTTTTCTTAAGGAGATACCATTCAGAGTTGAGGTTTTATTCTGTTTGTTGATTTGTTTGTTTTAATGATCATGACAAGGTTGTCAAATAGGTCATTTTGCCCAGTTTGGATTTAAGAGAGAAGATAGAGGATATGACTTATGCCTTAGGACTTGTGGGAAGTAAAATGGACCATTCTTTCACTCAGCATATCCATCTTCCATGCTCTTTTTTTTTCTCTGTCATTATTGTGACACACATAGAATCACTTTCTACAGATCAAATTCCAAAATGTTCACACTGCTTCTCCAACTCTGTCCAGCGCTTTAGGAAAACTTCAAAGACACTGTCTTATTGCGGCAAGGAATATTCCTCCTGTCCAAAAGTTTGTTACCAGTTCACCCACAGGAAGCTGTTGCTCAGAGCAATTGCCTCTTACTCACTTTGGTGTTTAGATGTGATTCCTCTTCCCCTGGTTCGTCACAAGAATTGAAACGGCAGTGTATCATATGCCAAATAATTCAAAACCCCATCTCTGCAAAGCCACATGTTAACTGACCTAATTTATGCTTTTTTTCATCCAAAAACAATATTTGGCAAACTTAGGTAGCCTTCAGAGTTTCGGTGAGAGCTTTATTTCCTCTCTCAACAAAAAAGAGTTGTACTACAATGAACAAATTATTTGACAGATACCTGCAAAGAGAAATATGTGTTATAAAAGGTGCATAAAAAGAGTCCCACACCTTTTCTGTAGCTTTGAAAAGTTTTCCCCTCATTCCTAGGTACTTTCACAGGAACTTAAATGAAAGACTAAAGATAGTCACGCTCCCAGAGCATGCACAGTGGTTTTGTGGTCAGGACAGGGAGAAGGGTGTACCACTCACTACCAGAGGGACTGAGACCTCAATAGCTGAAATCAGAGAATTGAATTTTTATCCAATGGCAAAGACTATAGTATAATATTCTTAACCAGTCTAACACTCATTCACACTAAATACTCAACTTGATAAAGACATTGAAAACCTACAACTAACATCATACTTAATGGTGAAAGTCGAAATGTTGTCCCCCTAAAACTGGAAACAAGGCAAGACATCAACTCCCAATACTCTCATTCAATATAATACTTAAGATGTAGCCAGTGAAATAAGGCAAGGAAAAAGACATACAGAATGGAGAGGAAGAAATAACACTATCTATAGTTACAGATGATATGATTATAGAAAACCACAAGGAATCTGTAAAAATATTCCTAGAATTAGAACTAGTAAGATCACAGGATATAAAATTAGCCTGCAAAAAATCATGAGTAACATTTCTATACACTAACAATTATCATGGAAAAAAAACAAACAGAAATTAAAAGTACAATACCATACCATTTATAATGAAACATAATGAAAGACTTAACAAAATATTTATAGTATGTGTCTATTAAAATTGGAATAGCGGATGAAAGAATTCAAAGAAATGGAGAGAGATAACAAGTTCATGGATTGCAAGATTCAACATAAAAATTCTCCCCAAGTGGATTTATGGGTTTAATGCAATCTGTACAAAAATCCCAACAAAGATTTTTGTAGACATAGACATTTCCTAAATTTATACGGAAAGTTACAGGGTCTTTAGTATCTCTACTTACCTTGAAATAAGAATAAAATGGAAGGAATCATTTTACTTGATAATTAAAGTCTACTATATAGCTACAGTAATCGAGATATTATGCTTCTGGCAGAGAGATAAATACATAGATCTACATAACAAAATAGAAAACCCAGAAATAGGACCACACAAATATACTCAACTGATTTTGTAGGAAGGTTTAAAAAAAGCAATTCAGTGAAAGAAAGATTACCTTTTCAACAAATGGAGCTGGAGCATTTGCTGGCAAAGAACAACAACAAAAACAACAACAAAAAACCTCAATTTAAACCTCACAACTCATTAAAAAATAACTCAAAATGGATCATGAACTTAAAAGTAAAACATGAAACTATAAAACTTTTAGAGAATATAATCTTCATAATTTTTCAGCAAAGTATTTATATACGACTTAAAAATTATGATTCATAAAAGAAAAAATGACATTGATTCTAGTCAAAATTAAAATCTTTTGTTCTGCAAAAGCTCATAAGAACATGAAAAGACAAACTACAGATTGGAAGAACATTTTTCAATCACGAATCTGACAAAAGACTAGTAGTATCTAGAATAGGTAAATAACTCAAAATTCAACAGTAAAAATAAAATCCAATAAGAAAATGGGCAAAAGTCGTAAACATATATTTCACCGAAAAGGATATACAGATGGCAAATAAGCACATAAAAAATATGTTTAGCATTATTAGCCATCAGGGAAATGCAAATTAAAATCATAATGAGTTATCATTACAAAATGATCAGAATGGATAAAATAAGAAATATTGACAACACCAAATGTTGCTGAGGATGCAGAGAAATTGGATTGCTCCTACATTGCTGTTGAAAATGCAAAATATTACAGCCACTCTGTAAAACAGATTTTCAGTTGTTTAAAAAAAACTAAGCCTATAATTACTATATTACCCAGCAATTTTATTCTTTGGCATTTACCTCTGAGAAATGAAAGTGTATGTTTACACAAAATCCTATACCAGAATATTTGTAATAGCTTTACTTGCAATATCCCAAACTGTAAAGAGCCTAGATATCCTTCAACAAGCAAGTGGTTACACAAACGCTGGTACATCCATACTACAGAATACAACTCAACAATAAAAGGAACACACAGTCCCAGGAAGAAGTTTCAGCCTATGAGATAATAGCTACAGTGGGAAGAAGATAGAAAGGTTCTGTGTTTGTGTATAAGTAGAGAACCATCATGATGATCAGAAAAGCTAGCCCCTGGCCCTTATTTCTGTTTTTCCATGCTCAACATCTTAAATAGGAATGCTTTTTCCAATGGGAGAAACAGAAATCTTACTCCTTGAAGATTATAAGAAAATATGAGATCTGGAGACCTCAAATTGTGTATATAATAATGTATTAGTCCAGCCATACAAAATTCTTTTCATGATAACATGGTTGGTTTACTAAGAAGTCTCTTGGAGCTGTAAAGAGACTCCTTGGTGTGTCTCACTATTTAGACCTCACTGTCAACATCAAGACGATGGATCCTTGGAATGGGAAAAACTTATAAATTTACATTGTGTTATAGAGCTCTTCTGACAATCAGCTGTTTTCTTGAGAAAGAAAGAATAAAAAAGACAAGGATACCTCCTGGAAATTTGATTGTTTGCCTGTAAGAATTTCCTAAATCACTGGCCAGAATGATTGTCACAAAATTAGAGGGGCCCAGCTTAAAAGGCACAAGATTCAAAATACCCAGAGGCCAACTCCAGAATAAACCAGAGTACTACCGGTTTTGACCTACAAGTGACACACCCAGAGGGAATTCTCTACAGGCACAAGAGCCCATAGAGGCCAAACCACATTTAAGCGGTCAACCCTCACGCAGCAGAACACCCTGCGGTGGGCAGAGTCAAGTCTCACAACTAGTCAGCCTAGGAGTTAACCCCACCTACTCACAAGCGAAAAGTAATTAAAGATCTTCTTTAACAGGACAATATACACAATACAAGAGTCACGTTTGGAGCACACGCAGGGGAGAAAAACAAAGTAGTGCAAGTCAAATATAAAGGACACATACTACGTAAGATAACCCAGCAAGAACTAAGAACTCTAGGGGATCTACCTAATACATCGAAGCAAACACAGAGAGTCAGCCAGTATGGGGAAACAAAGAAACATGTCCCAAATAAAAGAACAGAAGAAACCTCCAGAAATGAACCAAATGAAACAGAGGTAACCAACCTATCAGAGACACAGTTCAGAACACTGATGATAAGAATGTTTAAGGGCTTAGAGATGACATAAAGAAGGATGTAGAAATCATAATGAACAACCAGTTAGAACTAAAGAACACAAATACTGAAATAAAGAATTCACTTGAAGGAATTAACAGCAGGTTAGATGAAGCAGAGGATCAAATCAGCAACTTAGAAGACAAGTTAGCAGAGACCACCGAAACAGAACAACAGAAAGAAAAAGGAATAAAAACAATGAAGATGGTTTAAGAGACCTCTGGGATAACATCAAGTGCAACAATGTGCACATCATAGGAATACCAGAAGGTGAAGAGAGGAAGCAAGGGATTGAGAACATATTTGAAGTAATAATGTCCGAAAACTTCCCTAACCTGATGAAGAAAACCAACATACAAGCCAAGGAAGTTCCGTGAGTTCCAAACAGGATAAACCCAAATAGGTCCACACCAAGACACATTATAGTTAAAATGGCAAAGGTTAAAGACAAAGAGAGAATCCTAAAAGCAGAAAGAGAAAGACAGAGGGTTACATACAAGGGAACTCCCATAAGACTATCAAATGACTTTTCTACAGAAACATTGAAGGCCAGGAGGGAGTAGCAGGAGATACTCAAAACGGATGGAAAACAAAGGCCTACAACCTAGATTGCTTTATCCATCAAGGCTATCATTTAAAGTTGATGGAGAGATAACGAGCTTCCCAGAAAAGAATAAGCTAGAGGAATTTATTACCACCACCAAGCCAGCATTGCAAGAAATACTAAAAGGACTTCTGTAAACAGAAGAAAGATGAAAACAATCTAACTACAAATTTAAATATGGCAATAACTATGTACTTATCAATAAACACTTTAAATGTAAACAGATTAAATGCTCCAATCAACAGACATAGGGTGGCTGAGTGGATAAGAAAGCAAGACCCTTGTATATACTATATACAAGAGACTCACCTCAGATCAAAAGACACACACAGGCTGAAAGTGAAGGGTTGGAGTAAGATATTTCATGCAAATGGAAATGAGAAAAAAGCTGGAGTTGCAATACTTATATCTGACAAAATAGACTTTAAAATGAAGAACATATTAAAAGACAAAGATGGGCACTATATAATAATAAAGGGATCGATCCGACAAGAGGACATAACCCTACTAAACATCTATGCACCCAACATAGGAGCACCTAAATATATAAAACAGATATTGACTGGCATAAAGACAGAGATCAACAGTAACACTATCATAGTAGGGGACTTCAACACACCTCTGACAACAAGGGACAGGTCTTCCAGACAGAAAATCAATATGGAAACAACAGCCTTAAATGGCATATTGGACCACTTGGATTTAATCGATAATTTCAGAGTATTTCACCCCAAAGCTGTAGATTACACGTTCTACTCAACCACACATGGAACATTTTCCAAGATAGACCATATGTTAGGCCACAAAACAAGTCTTGAAAAATTTAAGAAAATTAAAATCATACCAATTGTCTTCTCTGACCACAGTGCTATGAAATTAGAAATGAACTACAGGAAAATAACTGGAAGACACACCAATTCATGGAGGCTGAATAACATGTTACTAAATAATGAATCAGTCAACCAAGAGATCAAGGAAGAAATCAAAAGATATCTGGAGACAAACGAAAATGAAAACACGACGACCCAAAATCTATGGGATGCCGCAAAAGCAGTCCTAACAGGGAAATTCATAGCATTCCAGGCCTACTTAAAGAAACAAGAAACATCACTAATCAACAGTTTAATTTCACACTTAAGGGATCTGGAGAAAGAACAGCAAAATAAGCCCACAGGGAATACAAGGAAGGAAATAATAAAGATCAGAGCGGAAATAAATGAAATAAAATCTGGAAAAACAATACAAAAGATCAATGAATCCAAGAGTTGGTTCTTGGAGAAGATAAAGAAAATTGACAAACCTTTAGCCAGACTCATTAAAAAAAAGAGAGAGAGAGGACCCAAATTAATAAAATCAGAAGTGAAAGAGGAGAAGTGACAACAGACACCGCAGATATACAAAAAATTTTAAGAAATTACTATGAGCAACTATATGCAAAGAAATTTGACAATCTGGAAGAAATGGACAATTTTCTAGAGGTGTACAACCTTCCAAGGCTAACTCAAGAAGAAACAGAAAACCTGAATAGACTGATTACCACCAGGGAAATTGAATCAGTAATCAACAATCTCCCAACAAACAAAAGCCCTGGACCAGATGGCTTTACAGGTGAATTTTACAAAACGTTCAAAAAGAATTATCACCTACTCTCCTCGAGCTCTTCCAAAATATGCAGAAGGAGGGAAGACTCCCAAACACTTTTTACAAAGCCACTATCACCCTGATCCCAAAATCAGACAAAGACACCACAAAAAAAGAAAACTACAGGCTGATATCTCTAATGAATATAGATGCAAAAATCCTCAACAAAATATTAGTGAACAGAATTCAGCAATACATTAAAAAGATCATACACCATGATCAAGTGGGATTCATCCCTTGTATGCAAGGGTGGTTCAACATCCGCAAATCAATGTGATACACCACATTAACAAAATGAAAAATAAAAATCACATGATCATATCAATAGATACAGAAAAAGCATTTGATAAAATCCCAGCATCCATTTATGATAAAAACCCTTAAGAAAGTGGGAATAGAGGGATCATATCTCAACATAATAAAGGCCATATATGATAAACCCACAGATAGCATCATACTCAATGGGGAAAAGCTAAAACCATTCCCCCTAAGATCAGAAACAAGGAAAGGTTGCCCACTTTCTCCACTTCTATTCAACATTGTGCTGGAAGTTCTAGCCACAGCAATCAGATAAGAAAAAGAAATAAAAGGCATCCAAATCGGTAAGGAGGAAGTAAAGTTGTCATTATATGAAGATGACATGATATTATATAGAGAGAACCCTAAAGACTCCACCAAGAAACTATTAGAGCTGATAGATTAATTTAGTAAAGTAGCAGGATACAAAATTAATATTCAGAAATCAGTTGCATTTGTATATACCAATAATAAAACATCAGAAGGAGAAATTAAAAAAAACAATCCCATTTACAATTGCTCGAAAGACTATAAAATACCTGGGAATAAATTTAACCAAAGAAGTAAAAGATCTGTACTCAGAAAATTATAAGACACTGAAGAAAGAAATGAAAGAAGACACAAATAGGTGAAAACACATACCATGTTCATGGATAGGAAGAATTACTATAGTTAAAATGTCCATACTGTCTAAGCCAATATACATATTCAACGCAATTCCTATCAAACTACCAACGACGTTATTCACAGAAATAGAACATATAATCCTAAAATTTATATGGGACCATAAAAGACCCCGGATAGCCTCAGCAATCTTGAGAAATAAGAACAAAGTGGGAGGTATAACAATACCTGACATCAAATTATACTACAAGGCTGCCGTAATCAAAACAGTATGGTACTGGCATAAAATGAGACACATAGATCAATGGAACAGAATAGAGAGTCCAGAAATAAATCCATGCCTATATGGCCATTTAATCTACGACGATGGAAGCAAGAATGTACAGGGGGGTAAAGACAGTCTATTCAGGAAATGGTGCTGGGAAACCTGGACAGACACATGCAAAAAAATGAAGCTGGACCACCTCCTTACACCATATAAAAAAATAAATTCAATGGCTCAAAGACTTAAATGTAAGATCTGAAACCATAAAATTCCTAGAAGAAAATATAGGAAGAAACTTCACAGACATTACCCAGAGTAAGATTTTTACTGATATATCCCCTCACGCGAGGGAAGTAAGAGAAAAAATAAACATGTGGGATTACATCAAACTAAAAAGTTTTTTCACAGCAAAAGAAACCATCCATAAAACAAAAAGGGATCCTACAATGGGAAAAGATATTTGCCAATGATATATCTGATAAGGGGTTAATATCACAAATTTATAAAAAAAAACTCAACTCAACTCCAAAAAAACAAACAACCCAATTAAAAAATGGGCAGAGGACATGAAGAGACATTTTTCTAAAAAGGACATACGGATGGCAAACAGATATATGAAAAATACTCAAACTCACTAATCATTAGAGAAATGCAAATAAAAACCACAATGAGATACCACCTCACCCCAGTCAAAATGGCTATCATCAATAAATCAACAAACAACAAGTGCTGGCACGGATGTGGAGAAAAGGGAACACTTGTGCCCTGTTGGTGGGATTGCAGATTGCTGCAGCCACTATGGAAAACAGTATGGAGGTATCTCAAAAATCTGATCCAGAAATTCCACTCCTAGGTATCTATCCGGAGAAATCCAAAACTCTAATTCAAAAATCTTTATGCATGCCTATGTTTATTGCAGCACTATACACAAGAGCCAAAACATGGAAACAACCAAAATGCCCATCTGTAGATGACTGGATTAAGAAACTGTGGTACATTTATGCAATGGAGTATTATGCAGCCATAAAGAAGAAAGAAATCTTACCATTTGCAACAACATGGATGGACCTAGAGAACATTATGTTAAGTAAAATAAGTCAGACAGAGAAAGACAAATACCATATAATGTCACTTATGTGTGGAATCTAACGAAAAGAATAAGTGAATGAACTAATCAGAAACAGTTTTGGAGACATAGAGAAAAAACTGAGGGTTGCTAGATGGGAGGGGGGTGGGTTTAAGGGGGAAAGTGAGGGGATTAGAAAACAGTAACCACAAGATGGCCAAGGGGTTTTGAAAATTAATTTGGGGAATGTAATCAATAATGTTGTAAAGATTTTGTAGGGTATCTGATGGACACTTGTCCCATTTGGGAGACCACCTCAGGGATGATGTAGATGCCTGATCACTGCACTGTACACCTGAAGCTGAACAATAATGAATGCCAACTATAATTTTATATCTCTATATATGTGTGTGTATATATATATATATATATATATATATATATATATATATGTATGTATATGTATATGTATATACTTACAAGAAGCGGAGTACAGCATTAGGAATAGAGACAGTGGAAATGTAATGGCTCTGTGTGATGTCAGAGGGATAGTGGATGGGGGGAGGGGGTTTCACACAGTGTGAAGGATATAAATGATAAACGTCTAAGTATTACTTTGTCTTGTGTACCTGAAACTAATAAAAAAATATTAAGTTACATTAAATAAATAAATAAGTAAGTAAATAAATAAAGGAACACACTATTGATACATTCGATGACTTGGATGAATCTACAGGGATTATTTTGAGTTTAGAAAAGATTGTACTGTGTAATTCCACTTATATAACATTTTGAAATGACAAAACATTAGAGATGAAGAACATATTAATAGTTTCAATGTTTAACCCAGAGGCGGGATGCAGGATGGCGGGAGATGGATGTGGTTCTAAAAGGGCAACAGGAAGGATCCTTGTGATGAAACTGTTCAGTTTCTTGTCTGTGGCAGTAGATGCACAAGTTTCAGGAATCCAGTTCTCCACAAAACAAACCTCCTGTTCTTCCCCATAGTGCCATATCTCTGTAAATGTGCCATCCTTCTCCTCCACATATTGAAATCTTTATCCATTAGAGCTGCTCTCTGCTACATACCACTCTTTCAAATGTAAATAGCTGGGTCCCAGTGAGTCAGCAGGGTGAAGCAGTGGAGCTCACCTGGCCAATCAGATTCAGATTTGGCCAGAGGGGGCGGGCTCAACACAGGAAAGATGGTGCCCACGCCTGCCGGTTACATGGAAGGAGGGCCCCACACAGCAAAATGGCGACTGTCCTCCAGCTTTCACCTGAAGCCACACACCTCAGTATGCCCCGCGGCATGTCTCTGACAGTGACCTGAGTCACTGGTCCTCTGCCAGAGCCCAAGGTGAGTACCTGCAAGCGAGTGAGTCTGTGCGCAGGCCATTTAAGAGGATGTCTGTGTTTCCCACATCCTTCCTTCCGACCTGGATGGTGGAATCCCCACTGTTTTTCACAGCCAAATGTTGTGGGGCCTCCTCTTCCCAGCACCAGTACTCTGGGCTTTGGAGTCTGTTGTTAGGAAGGGGTCCCTTGCTTCTCTGAAGGGGAAACTCTGCGGCTGAGATATCCCTCCCAGTTTTCTTCCTCCACAGGAAGTTTTGGCGCCAGCGCGTTTCTCATCTCCGCTTCTCCTGCCAGTCTTGATGTGGCTCCTTCTTTACATCCTTAGTTATAAAACTTCTGTCCAGCTAGACTTCAGATGGTTCTCCAGGTTGATCGTTCTGTAATTTAGTTGTAATTTTGATGTGTTCATGGAATGAGGCAAGCACGGCATTTATCTACTCCACCATCTTGGATCCCAGATGTTTTTTCTTGATTACCATTAGAGCTAAGGATGTACCTTGGGAATCAAACTACAAGATTTTCAGTACCAGAGAAGTATAGTTGGCACTGTAAAATTATTTAAGCCATAAATGGAAAACCTACTAAAACTATAAACTTTCTATGCAGATGCAGTCTTTGTTCATCTTCTTTTCTAAAATAAATTTATGGTATTTTTGAAATATAATTGTCATCCATAATTTCCAAATTGTAATAATAATATTCAATTACTATATTAATTTGATGCAGCTAAATGTCAAATATTTGTGCAAGTTTGATAAAAACTTTTAACTTTTCAAAAATCAGATAGGCTATTTGAAAGGTTCAAAAAATAAATATTTGAAATTTGGTTTGCAAACTTTTTGCCTTAGATAGTTACTATATCAATTTTATTGTTATAATCTAATGAATTTTATAGTTAAACCCAATCAATTAAAAAAAAGAAGTGAAAGAAGAGAAAATGTCTTTAAGCATTTTTTATTTCAAATCAAGTGAGATAAACATAGTAGGGATTATCATTACTGTGCCTATTTGGAGGAAAAAAATTTTTTTCTCATAAGAAATTGGAAAGGAGATTTACTTTAGATAAGGCTCTGTATATTGGGGTAAAGTAAATGAAATAATGCAGAAACATTTACAGCAAAGCACAATTAATACAACTGAGGCAATTTTACTGTTAATTCTAATTTTTGAAAACAAAGTCATTTAGAATGATTACTTATCTTTTTTTAATATTAAAGTTTATTGGGGTTACAATGGTTAGTAAAATTACATAGATAGGCCTACCTCAAGAAAGTAAAAAAATTCCAGATAAACAACCTCATGTTACACCTTAAAGAACTAGGAAAAGAAGAACAAATGGAATGATTACTTATCTTGAATGTGTCAAGATAACTAATTTTTAATACACCCTTAAATATTTATATATTCATACCCTGCTATAAGTATTCTATATATCAAATGGTGTAATAAAACAATTTTGTAGAATAACCAATATCTTCAGATTGGAAGGATCACTCAACTGACATTGAAATCCTGCTATAATATCTCTCTCAACTTGTCATGTAAACAAGGTTTAAGTACCTTGAATAAACAGGAATTCTGTTTCCAGAGACAGACTGTTACATTGAGATCAGACATGACATTAACAGGTAAGATACAAAGTGTATAAAACATGTCACTCTAATTTCCACTCACTAGATTCTAGCTCTGCCTCATGGACTCCATTCCTAAAAAGCTTATTTTTTTTCTTCCACATGACACAATATAGTATATGGAAAAGCTATTATTTCTCACCTGACCATTCTAAAAATGAGGTTAATGTTTGCTTCGTGTACTATATGATTTCAGTGCTTGACCATATGGAGACACTCATCCAAGCCCATTTCAGTTAGGTTATGATCTGTTTAAATGATATCTAAAAGTGAATGTAATATTGCAGGTTGAAATGAACTCGGGAGCGAGGAGTTATCATTACACTCAAGATGGAGATTTCTTTTTCTTAAGGATTTTTATTAAAGTATAGCTATCATACAATATTATATTAGTTTCAGGTATATGCCATAGTTATTCAACATGTATATACCTAAAGAAGTGATCACCATGATAAGTCCAGCAACCATCTGACACTGTGCCACACTATCACAATATTATTGACTATATTCCCTATGCGTACTTTACATCCCCATGACTTACTAGTTTTATAGCTAATATATAGTACTAGAACCTTTTAGCCCCCTTCAACTTTTCCCCCCTTTTAAACTTTTCAATTACAGTTGACGTTCAATATTATTTTACATTAATTTTGGGTGTCCATCATAGTGGTTAGACATTTATATAATTTAAGAAATAATCCCCTTGACTAGTCTAGTATGCACCAGGCACCTTACATAATTATTACCATATTATTCATTATGTTTTATAAAGCATATTCCCTATGCTTTATTTTACATCCCCGTGACTATTTTGGGACTACAAATTTGTACTTCTTAATCCCTTCACCTTTTTCACCTTATCCCCCAATATTTTCCCATCTATCACCCTGATAAATCTAGGCCCCATCTGACAATATACATAGTTTTACAATATTATTGACTATATTACTTGTGCTATACCCTACGTCCCCATGACTACTGTGTAACAACCAATTTGTACTTCTTAATCCCTTCACCTTTAGTACCCACCCTCACAATCCCTCTCTCATCTGGTATCATCATAATATTCTCTGTATTTGTGAGTTTGTTTCTCCTTTGTTTGTTTGTTTGTTCCTTAGATTCTGCATATAAGCTAAACACATTTCATTTGTCTTTCTCTGTCTGACATACCCTATTCATCACAATACCCTCTAGGTCAATCCATGCTGCCGCAGATGGCAAAAACCCATTCCTTTCAATGGCTGAGCAACATTCCATTGTGTATATGTACTACCTACTCTTCATCCATTTATCCATTGATGGACACCCAGGCTGCCTTCACATCTTGGCCATTGTAAATAATGCTACAATGAACATATGGATGCACACATCATCTTGAAGTAGCACTCTGAGTTTCTTCAGATAAATACCCAGAAGTGGGATTACTGGGTCTTTCTTTGTCTCTTGTTATAACCTTTATTTTAAAGTCTGTTTTGTGTAGTATAAATATTTCCACCCCAGTTTTTTTGTTTGTCTGGTTCCATTTTCATGAAAAAATGTCTTTGTCCCTTCCCTTTCAGTCTGTGTGTGTGTCTTTTGATCTTAAGTGAATCTCTTGTAGACAGCATATGTAAAGTAATTGTTGATAGATATGTAGTTATGGCCATTTTATTATGCGTATTTTGGATTTTTTTTTTTTTTTTTCAAGGAAGCCTCCCTAAGATTCCTTGTAACACTGGTTTGGTGTTGATGAACTCCTTTAGCCTTTTATTGTCTGTGAAGCTCTTTATCTAACTTCAATTCTAAATGATAGCTTTGCTTGGTAGAGTAATCTTGGTTGTAGATCCTTGCTTTTCATTGCTTTAGATATTTCATGCCAATCCCTTCTGGCCTGCGGAGTTTCTGTTGAGAAATCCCCTGACAGTCTTATGTAACCTCCCTTGTAGGTAACTGCTTTTCTTTCACTGCTTTTAAGATTCTCTCTTTGTGTTTAACGTATGGTTGGCATTTCAATTTTGGTGTGGGTCTCTTTGGGTTCATCTTTTTGGGGACTCTCTGTGCTTCTATGTGTATTTCCTTTACCAAGTTAGGAAAGTTTTCCATTATTATTTCTTCAAACAGGTTTTCAATTCCTTTTTCCTTCTCTTCTCCTTCTGGTACCCCTATGATGTGAATGTTGTCATGCATGATGTTCTCCCAGAAGACCCTTAAATAATCTTCATTCTTTTGGATTCTTTTTCTTGTTGCTGTTATGTTTGATTGTTTTCTGCATAATCTTCAAAATGGCGTATTTGATCCTCAGCTTCATTTAATCTATTGTGAATTCCCTCAAATGTATTCTCATTTCAGTTGTTGTATTCTTTATTTTACTTTTTTTTTTATGTTTTCTATCTCCATTGTTAAGTTTTCTATCTCTTTGTTGAAATGCTCCCTGAAATGTTCAAAACACTTATAACCAGTGTTTTGAACGCTGCATCTGGCAGATTGTGTGTCTCCGTTTTGTTTAATTCTTTTGTGGAGCTTGTTCTCTTTTATTTATTTGACATTTTTCTTTGTCTTCCTATTTTTGCTGCCTCCCTGTGCTTGTTCCCACATGTTAGATAAGACATCTGTGCCCCTCAGTCCTAGTACAGTGGCCTTATGTAGTAATGTGCTGTGGGGGTCCAGTGGTGTAGTCTTCCTGGTCACTTGAGCCAGGTGCTCCAAGGTGTCCCTTGTGTGGGTTGTGTGTGTCCTCCTGTTGTACTTGAGCCTTGGTTGTTGTTTGCATGTTGGTGGGAGGTACTGAACCTTGGGCTGATTGATTTTGAGAACTGGCTGTGACTACAGTGGAGTAGCTGTTGTTCAGGGGCTGACCTTATGGAGCAGGAATCACTTTAGCAGGGCTCTGGTGCCTGCCCAGTCTCCCATTGTGTGTGTCATCCTTGGATGACAGAGGTGGCCAGGTGATGCTCCAGATGAGTCTGAAGCTGGCCAGTGGGTATAGCAATCCTGGGACCTTTTGAAAGGAGGTCTCACATAGGCCAAGTTTAGCCCCAGCCTGTGACCTGCTTGAGTCCACCTGTCATGAGCCACAAGGCAATCTACAGATGGCTGCCACCTGTGCTATGCTTAGAGGTGCCTTGAGAGGCCAACCTGTGAACTGAGGCCAGATGCTGCTAGTGCTGGGCTGAAGGCTGCTCAGCTAGAGGTACAGGACATGCCAAATTCAGATACTGCTTATTTCAGTTTTATGAAACTTTGAGAGATTTTAGGAAAGTTGCAGCATGAGCCAAGACAGACTATTCCTACAGAGAACAACACAGGGAATGGTTTGTGGGTGGTCCCACAAGTTTCATGGGTTGGGATCTCAGGGAATCACCAGGGTGAGAGGGATGAATAGTGTTAGCTAAGTTGATGGAGACTCAGATATGGCAGCTCCCTCTGTCAGCACACCAGGATGGGGAACATATCAACAAAGAAATAATGGCTTCCGCCATTTCCTCTGTCCAGGAGAAAGACGTCCTTCCAGCCATTGCCCTGAAGGAAAACAATTTAGTTCCTCCTTTATGTTCCTGGTGACTTTTGAGCTGCTGCCCCAGTGCTGGAGCTCTGAGCTAGAGAGTCCATCAGCAAGTAAGTTTGTACATGGGCACTTTAAGAGGAGAGCTCCTGGGACTCAAGCTGCATCTTCTCACTCAGCCACAATCTCTTCTGGTTTTCACAGCTATAAATTATAGATACTTATCACCTCAGCCCTGAACCCTGGGCTGGAGACCCTGATGTGTGGCTGGGACCCCTCATTCCTCTACGGGAGGGACCTCCACAGCCAAGATATCCCTCCTGATTTTTAATGGTCATACACTGGTGTAGGACCAGCCCTTTCTGTGTCTCTGCCCCTTCTATGTATTCTTAGTTGTACGTAGATCTGTTCAGCTGGACTTTAGGTTATTCACAGTGTTGGTTGTTCTGTAGTTTAGCTGTAATTTTGATGTGATCATGAGAAGAGGCAAGCATGGCGTTTATCTATGCCATCTTAACTGGATTGCCCCATGCTGGAGATTTCTTAAAATGCACTCTAAAATAAGTCATCTTTTATTTCAATTTTACACTCAAATTTATATCAAATCTCTTAATTTTTTGATGTCCCATGTCCACTTACCAACAAATCCTATCAAGTTTTCCTTCTGATAAATGAAGAATCCACAGCAATTTCTCACTATGTTTTAATAGTGAAAAATGGAACCTCTCATCTTGGTTCAAGCCACCATCATCTGTCACCTAAATCATTCTAACAGTCTCTTAACTGGTCTCTGTTGCAAATCTTGTTCACTACAGCTTATTTTCCATACAATGCTAAAATGTTAAAGTAGGCCTTTAAAAAAGTCAGATCATGTCCCTCCTCTACTCAAAACTTTCTAATGGCTTTTCTTCTCATTCAGGGTGTGGACTTGGATTGTCCATTTATATTAAAATATAAGCTCCATGAGGGTGGAAATTTTTGTCTTTGTTCACTGCTACATCACCAGTTCTTAGAATAGTGCCAGGAGGCACTTAATAATCATTCATAAATAATAATTACCTGTGACTAAGATAAAATCATTTTCACAATTGCTGCTATACCTAAGCCATAGCTCTTTCAACTGTTGTATCAGACTTAATTGTAGGATGTTGTTCAGTTTCATCTTGTATATTGAATTATACCTTAAAAATTCTAAGACAATCAATTTAAAATGTATTTAGACTAATTAGATAATAAGCCAACTGGATAATATTCAAAACTCAATACATTCTCCTGTATTGTAATAAAAAGCAATTATGAAATGCAATGGAAGAATACCCTCATTCATAGTAATAATGGAAAATATAATTAGTCTAGCAAGAAACCATACAATAAATATAAAAACTATATCAGGAGAATTACAAAATTGTACTTATGCACAAAAATGAATTTCACGAGTGGAAAGATGACAGGTGCTGTGATAAATACTGTAAAGCTGTCAATTTCTCCAGAACTAATTTATAAATCAAATGAAACAAACTACTACCCTGTTTCCCCTAAAAGAAGACCTAGCCGCACCATCAGTTCTAATGCATCTTTTGGAGCAAAAATTAATATAAGACCTGGTATTATATTATATTATATTATATTATATTATATTATATTATATTATATTATATTATATTATATTATATATATTTTTATATTATATTATACCCAGTCTTATAGCAAAACAACACCAGGTCTTATATTAATTTTTGCTCCAAAAGACGCATTAGAGCTGATAGTCCGGCTAGGTCTTATTTTCAGGGAAACACAGTATATAGCAGTAAGATGCTCAAGATAATGTGAAGAAATCTATTAACTTTATATTGGAGGATTGTCTTCTAGAATATTAGTATAAGGCAAGTTTAGGGAAAAAAACATTAAGATATTTAATGAATTAAGCCAAGTAAACCCAGTCTAGGCCTATCAGTCAGCAGTGCACATTTATTGTTTAATCAATAGAAACATAATTAAATTTTTAAAATCATCATTTACAGTTAGCCATCATTTAGTTGTCATTAACTTCTGGTTCATAATTTTTCAACCAACAAATGAATATCCTTCCCACTTACACATAATCAGCATACTTCATGACCATACTCTCAAAATGTTTTATTTCAATACTTAATGAGTATTTATCTGTCTGACATGTTGCAGTGCAAATCATTGTCAAAAATGTTGATTATGACAATCTTTCATAAGGTTTTTTTATTATAAATATTCCTTAAATTGATACCTATTTAGCTTGTTTCTAAATATTTCTGAGAATAAAATTTAACACATGTTTTTTTCCTTTAGATACTCCTGTTATATTTCCTATGTTGCTTTAAATACCCTCATGTAGTGAGAATACATATACACAATAATTTAATTTTTTAATTAAATCATATATTTTAATTATATCATATATTTGCTATGTCTCCATATTGTCTATAAACATTATATAAGAAGTTGTCTCAAACTCCTGAGACATTGTTTACTTACCATATTTTTAGTTTTTTAAAAATTGTTCAAATTAAAGTTTATTCGGGTGACAATTCTTAGTAAAATTATATACATTTCAAGAGTACAATTCTGTAATGCATCACATATATATCACATTGTGTGTTCACCACCCAGAGTCCGTTCTCTTTCCATCACCATATATTGGATCCCCTTTACCCTCATCTACCACACCCCTCGCCCCTTACACTCTGGTAACCACTAAATCATTGTCTGTCTATGACTTTTTGTTTCTTCATTTGTTTGTTTTATTCTTTTGTTGTTTTCAGTTTTATATACCACATATCAGTGAAATCATGTGGTTCTCGACCCTTTCTGTCTGACTTGTTTCGCACAGCATAAAAATCTCAAGATCCATCCATGTTGTCACAAATGGTACTATTTCATCTTTTTTATGGCAGAATAGTATTCCATTGTGTATATATACCACAACTTCTTTATCAAATCATCTATTGAAGAACACTGGTTGTTTCCATGTCTTGGCCACTGTAAATAAAGCTGCAGTGAACATCTGAGCACATATATCTTTATGGATAACTGTTTTCGTATTTTTGGGGTACATACCCAGGAGAGGGATTGCTGGGTCATATGGTAATTATATTCTTAATTTTTTGAGGTACCTCCATACTGCCTTCCATAGCAGCTGCACCAATCTGCATTCCCACATGTGTGAGGGTTCCTTTTTCTCCACAGCCTCTCCAACACTTGTTACTATTTGTCTTGTTGATGATAGCCATTCTGACTGGCGTGAGGTGATATCTCATTGTGGTTCTTATTTGCATTTCTCTGATGATTAGTGATGTTGAACATTTTTTCATATGTCTATTGGCCATTTGTATGTCTTGTTTAGAGAAATGTCTCTTCAGGTCATCTGCCCATTTTTAAATTTGATTGTTTGTCTTTTTGTTGTTGAGTTGTATGAGTGCCTTATATATTTTCGATATTAGCCCCTTATTGGAAGCGTTGTTTGAAAAAATCTTCTCACATTCTGTTGGTCACCTCTTTATTTTGTTGATCGTTTCTTTTGCTGTGCAGAAGCTTTTTAGTTTGATATAGTTCCATTCATTTATTTTTAGCTTTTGTTTCCATTGCCTTTGTGGTCAAATTCATAAAATGCTCTTTGAGCCCAAGGTCTATAAGTTTAGTACGTATGTTTTCTTCTATGCAGTTTATTGTGTCAGGTCTTATGTTTAGGTCTTTGATCCATTTTGAGTTAATTTTGGTACACGGTGACAGATAGCAGTCCAGTTTCATTCTTTTTCACGTGGCTTTCCAGTTCTCCCAGCACCATTAATTGAAGAGGCTGTCTTTTCTCCATTGTATGTTTTTTGCCTCTTTGTCAAAAATTATCTGTCTATTTTTATGTGGTTTTGTTTCTGGGTTCTCAATTCTATTCCATTGGTCTATGTGTGTCTGTTTTTCTGCCAATACCATGCTGTTTTGATTATTGTTGCCCTGTAGTACCAGCCAAAGTCAGGAAGTGTGATACCTCCAGCATTGTTCTTTTTTCTTAGGATTGCTTTGGCTATTCGGGGTCTTTTGTGGTTCCATACAAATCTGATGAGTTTTTGTTCTATTTCTTTAAAAAATTTCATTGGGACTTTGATGAGGATTGCATTAAATATGTATATAGATTTGGGTAATATGGCCATTTTAACTATGTTTATTCTTCCAATCCATGTACACAGAATGTCTTTCCATTTTTTTGCATCTTCTTCAATTTCTTTGTAAAATGTCTTACAGTTTTCAATATACAGCCTTTTAAACATCATTGGTTAACTTTATTCCTAGGTATTTTATTCTTTTTGTTGCAATTGCAAAATGATTTTTTTTTTCTTTTTCTGAGATTTAATTGTTAGTATAGGAATACAGTGGACTTTCGTACATTGATTTTGTAGTCGGAAACTTTACAGTATCCATTTATTGTTTCTAGGAGCTTTTTGGCGGAGTCTTTAGGGTTTTTTATATATAGCATCATGTCATCTGCAAAAAGTGACAATTTAACTTCTTCATTCCCAATTTGGATGCCTTTTATTTCTTTCTCTTGCCTGATTGCTCTGGCTAGGACTTCCAACACTATGTTAAAAAGCAGAGGTGATAGGGCACAGCCCTGTAGTGTTCCTGAATGTAGAGCAAAGGGCTCAGTTTTTCACCACTAATTATTAGCTGAGATTAGCTGAGGGTTTGTCATATTTGGCCATTATTATGTTAAGGTATTTTCATTCTATACCTATTTTATTAAGTGTTTTAATCATAAATTGATGTTGTATCTTGTCAAACACTTTTTCTGCATCTATTGATATAATCATATGATTTTTGTCCTTTATTTTGTTTATGTGATGTATAACATTGATGGATTTGCGGATGTTGAACCATCCTTGTGCCCCTGGGATGAACCCCACTTGGTCATGATGAATAATCTTTTTAATGCATTGTTGCATTCGATGTGCTAGAAATTTGTTTAGGATTTTTGCATCTGTATTCATCAGAGATGTTGGTCTGTAATTTTTTTATTTTTATTTTTTTATTAACCTTACCAGGTTTTGTCCTCATAATATAAGTGTTAGGGAGTATTGTCTCTTCTTCAATTTTTTGGAAGAGTTTGAGTAGGACAGGTATTAGATCTACTTTGAAGGTCTGGTAGAATTCACTAGTGAAGCCATCTGGTCCCGGACTTTTGCTTTTGGGAAGGTTTCAGATGACAGATTCAATTTCCTTACTGGTGATCAATCTATTTAGATTTCCAGTTCTTCAAGATTCAGCCTAGGAATGCTATATTTTTCTAAGAACATGTCCATTTCTTCTAGGTTATTGAATTTGGTGACATATAGTCAGTCATAGTATTCTTGGGTGATCCTTTGTATTTCCCTGGCATCCATAATAACTTCCCCTCTTTCCTTTCTGATTTTGTTTATTAGTGTCTTTTCTCTTTATTGCTTAGTGAGTCTAGCCAAGGGTGTGTCAATTTTATTAATCTTTTCAAAGAACCAGCTCTTTGTCACATTAATTTTCCATTGTCTTTTTGTTCTCTATTTCATTTAGTTCTGCTCTGATTTTTATTATTTCCTTTCTTCTGCTGACCATGGGTTTTATTTGTTCTTCTTTTTCTAGTTCTTTAAGGTGTAATGTGAGGTTATTTATTTGGGATTTTTCTTATTTCTTGAGATAGGCCTGTAATGAAATAAATTTCCCTCTTAAAACTACTTCAGCTGCATCTCAAAAATTTTGGTAGGATGTATTTTCATTCTCATTTGTTTTTATGTATCTTTTGATCTCTCCTCTTATTTCTTCTTTGACCTGGTCATTCTTTAAAAGGATGTTGTTTAATCTCCACTTATTTGTTGTTTTCCCTGCTTTCTTTTTGCAGTTGATATCCAATTTCAAAGCCTTGTGATCAGACAATATGCTTGGTATGATTTCAATCTTCTTAAATTTGCTGATGCTAGTTTTATGTCCCAATATATGGTCTATCCTTGAGAATGTTCCATGTACACTAGAAAAAAAATGTATTGTCTGATATTTTAGGATGAAGTGCTGTATAAATGTCAATTATGTCCATTGAATCTAATGTGTCATTTAGGACTGCTATTTCTTTCTCTACTTTCTGTTTGGATGATCTATCCATAGCTCAATGATGTATTTAGATCCCATACTATAATTGTGTTTTGGTCAATTCCTCCCTTTAGTTCTGTTAGTAGTGCTTGGTATATTTCGGTGCTCCTTGATTGGGGTCATAAATATTGATGACTGTTATGTCTGCTTGTTGTATAGTCCCTTTTATCCTTATGAAATGCCCATCTTTGTCTCTTGTTACCTTTTTTATCCTGAAGTCTGTTTTATCTGATATTAGTATGAAAATACCTGATTTTCTCTGAATACCATTTGCTTAGGGTGTCATTTTCCACCCTATCATTTTGAGTCATATTTGTCCTTTTAGCTGAGATGTATGTCTTGGAGGCAGCATATGGTTGGGTTTAGTTTTTTGATCCAATCTTCTACTCTGTGCCTTTTTATTCTTGAGTTCAGTCCATTTACATTTAGGATGATTATTGATATATGAAGATTTCCTATCTTTCTATCTTTGGTTTTCTGGTAGGACTGTGTCTCCATTGTTCCTTTGCCTTTTTGTTGCTGTCTATTATTTCAGTGTGGTGGTATTCTATGATTTTTCCCTCTGTTTCTTCTTTTATTATGTTTTATATTTCAGTTCTGGATTTCTCTCTCTCTCTCTCTCTCTCTCTCTCTTTTTTTTTTTTTTTTTTTTTTTTTGAGTGGTTCACATTAAGTTTATGTAAAGGAAAGTTTCATATTTAGAGTATTCCATTTTCTTCAGCATACTTCTTTTCTCCATTTCTTTTGCCAGTTCAGACCTTTACTCTCCCCCGTTTTATGTTTTTGTTGTCACAAATTATCCCTATTTATGCCATGAGTTGATTTCTGTGCTGCAGTAGCAAGTTGTCTTTTCCCTGTTTTTCTTTTTCTTTTTTTTTCTTCTTTTTCTTTATCCTGTATGTTATGTTTAAGTGTATAGTGTCTTATTTGGTGTAAGGGTTGCCATTTCCTGCTTCTGTCTGTCTATTTGTAATACTACTTGTGGTTTTATATTCTTTTGCCTTTTTGTTTCAGGCCGAATAGCCTACTTCAGTATTTTTTGTAGTGTGATCATGCGTTAGAAAATTCCCTCAGCTTCTGTATGTTTGAAAAGATCTTTATTTCTCCTTCATTTTTAAAGGATATCTTTGCTGGATATATTATTATTGGCTCATAATTTCTCTCTTTCAATACTTGGAATATTTGAGTCCACTCTCTCCTGGCTTGTAGAGTTTCTATTCAAAATCAGATGATAATATAAAGGTTTCGCTTTGTAGTTACCATCTTCTTTTCTCTGGATGCCTTTAGGATTCTTTCTTTGTCATTAATTTTGGACAGCTTCAATACAATGTGCCTTGGAAAAGGCCTGTTGGAATTGATGTAATTAGGTGTTCTATTTGCTTCTTGGATTCTAGGATCCAGTGCTGTCCACAAGTTTGGGAAGTTCTTTTTGACTATTTGTTTGAATATACTGTCTGTTCCCTTCTCCCTTTCTTCTCCTTCTGGTACGCCCATTATTCTTTTATAGCCCTTTCTGACGGAGTCAGAGAAAGTTCTTGTAGTGTTCTTTCATTTCTTTTAACTCTCAAGTTTCTCTCTTCTTCCATCTGTCATTTCCAGATTTCTATCTTTGATATCACAGATTCTTTCTTCCATCTGGTCAACTCTACTACCTAAGCTGGTTATTTCATTTTTCATTTCTTTTATTGCGTTCTTAATCTCCAGAAATTCTATTTAATTCTTTTTAAAAGTTTCTATCTCTTTGGTAAAATGTTCATTTTTGTTCTTTGATTGTGTTTCTGAGTTCATTAAACTGTTTCGTTGAGGTTTTTTTCAGAACTGCAATCTTGAATTCTTTGTCATTTAAGTCACATATTTCCATGTCTTTAAGTTCATTTTCTGGAGACTTCTCATTTTCTTTCTGAGCTGTCTTGTTACCTTGGTTATTCATGGCAATTAATGAATTGTTATTTCTCCACCTAGGCATCTATAGGAGTGGGTTCTGCAACAGGTTGATAGAAAAGGGTCTTTCTTTTGTTTCCAGTAGGTGTTGGTAGAATGTTTTATTTTCTGACTGCAGCCTTTTATTCTCCCTCACTCTGTAGTGTTATATTTTTTCTGCTCTGTTCTGACTTCTCACACCAGGGGGGGATTCCTTGGAAGGCAGGCTTCTCCTCTGTGAACAGTTCACCTGGGTCACAGGGTCCGCCTCCGTGGGAGGATGTGGAGAGCTTCTGAAATTCCAAAGCTCTTCCTGCACCAGATTCAGAGCCTATGTGTGTTTCCATTTGGTTCAGCTCTGTTATATGTTGATACCTCAGGCTGGACTGTGGGCAATAAGCGGAGCACTAGCAGTCCGAATTCTTCCCTCTCCCGTGACTGCAGTAGCTCCGGAATGCTGGGAGCTCAGAGCGCTGCGCTAGTAGGTCTGCTCTTGTGCCTGCGGTCAGTGTCTCTGCACTACCCCCGTCCCTTCTCCCCGACTCACCCAATTTGCCCACATTTAAATGATTTCATTTGTGTGCCTTTTTCTTTCCTGTCTGCTTCCCAGTGAGTCCTTTTTGGAATTACAGCTGTTCAATTTGTTGTAAATTCCAGGGGAGATTTCAAAAGGCTCACCCCACACCACCGTTTTAATGAGATTATTTAATGATAATCTGCCACATTTCTAATCTAATATATATGTATATACAAAAGGTTTGACAATTAATTTCGTGATCTTGTTGCAACGATGCTGGTAACCTTTTTTTTTAAATATCAGAGGGATTATTCATTATGAATTTGTACCAACTGGACAAACAGTTAAGCACATTTACTATTTGGAAATGCTGAAAAGACTGCATGAAAAAGTTATATGACCTCCACTTTTCACCAACCATTAATGGCTCTTGCATCACAACAATGCACCAGCTCACATTGCACTTTCTGGAGAGAGTTCTTAGCCAATAAACAAATAACTGTATTAGAACACCCTCCCTTCTCACCTGATCTGACCCCCAATGACTTCTTTTTTCACCCTAAGATAAAGGAAATATTGAAAGGAAGACATGTTGATGACATTCAGGACACCAAGGGTAATATGATGACAACTCTGATGGCCATTCCAGAAAAAGTGTTCCAAAATTTCTTTGAAGGATGAACTAGGCCCTAGCGTCGGTGCAAGGGGAGTACTTCAAAGGTGTCCATAGTGATATTCAGTAGTGAAGTATATAGCACTTTTTCTAGGATGAGTTTATGAACTTAATTGCCTGACATTCATGTGTGTGTGTGTGTGTGTGTGTGTGTGTATACATATATTATATGATATTAATGCAATTAGTGAAAAATTATTTATTCTTTGCTCATTCACATAGATCCTAGTTATCACTATTTTTGTTGTCCTAAAACATCCTTTTAACAATATCTCTTAAACTCTTCTCAATATTGACTTTAAGCTCACCAATAACTTTGTTTTCTAGTTATTTGATTTGGTTTATTGTGCATCTTCTGGAACTTCTCCCAGTCTCCATCTTTCTTTAAAGCACTGGCAGTGCTTCACTAATCTCATTTAAGTATACTCACAGTGCCCTGAGCTATAATTGCAAACTTTATTTGATTAAGCTTTGTTTTAATTTGTTCAGTTTGGCTTTCATATTTTTCTTTCATGACTTCCTGGATATACGCTTTATTTCAAGTTTGTTATGGTTACACGAATTTGACATATATTATCAAAATTAGCATTCCTTTAGGAAGTTCATAAAAAAAATTTGCAACAATTCTATTTAAAGATTTCTTCAGAGGAATTAATCACTTTACCAGAAAAGGAACTACTTGAGCATCCGGGAATGCCAAATTTATGGGCTCCATTTCATTAAACAATTTTGCCAGGCCTTTATTTTTGCTGCACAGGAAACTCTTGTGTTACTTGTATGATGACCATGAAAATAAAATTTAAAACTGGGTTTCCCCTTTAAATATTCCCGTCATATCTTCCATATCACTTGTAATGAGCATACATACTCGTATATACAAAATGGCAATAGTGTGTATTATACCTTTGATTCTTCAATAATAGCGCCCAGCACCAAATAAAGTCTTTCCGTGTTCCAATAACAAAAGGGAGGAGTAAATATTGAAATATTTAATAATTGAAAGAGGATTAGTTAAAGTTTAATAAACAAATAAAAATATATATAATAGGTGATAGTGTATTTAACCAAATTAGCAAAAGTTTTTTTTTGGTTTTAATTTTCTTTCTTTTCTATCTTGTTTTTTAATGAGAATTTTAAAGTCAGGCATATGCACCATATAATGAGCAATGCTTCTGGGAGAGTTAATGCATGTGTGGGATGTGAAAAAAATTAACATTATGTAAGAAGAGATAAGAAGAGGTTCTTAATTTAGAGAAATAATCAGAAATATATATTTCTGCATGATGATAGTCATCATTTTTATAATAGCTAAAATTGGGATTAAATGAATGCTTAAAAGTGTAGAGTAAAGCAAACTAACTATTTGCAGATGTATTTTGAAATATTATGGAGATATATAAATTGAGTTTTCTGAGTTTTGAATAGCAGTAGAAATACATAATGAATTCAAATAAAAGCCAAAGATAAGAAAATGCTAAATTATATATAAGTATGAAATCAACTATAAAAAAGGGAGATACTGAAGGGAAGTACATACAAAATTATACCAATGATGATCTCTATATTAAAAAATGAAGAGTAATTTTTGTTCTTACTTATAAATTGTTCTGATTTTTCCTAAATTCTGAGTTTGTTCTATTTTCAATGTTATATATGCATTTTATTTGAAAAATATTAGGAAAACAATAGAAAAGAAACAACAACAATAAAAATAATGATAATTCAATACCCAGAGTTGTTGTAATTAATACATATTTATTTTATACTATATTTAGAGGCATAACTTTTTATTTTTGACCAGAAACTCTAGCTCTACATATCTCCGTAATTATTTATTCTCCAAAAATAAGTGATGGAACAAAATGTCACTCATCCAGTTTAGATCTCTTTTTAATCCTAACCTTACAAAGAAGCTGTGATTTCACTCCATCACTCCAGTAATGAACTGAGAACATGAAAACATAAGATTGATGTGTTTGTTTAAAAAGAGCTAATATTTCATGCTTGGCTAATGCTGTTCAACTTCATCAATGATAAAGAGACGAGAATGCTGGTAATGAAGCATCTACTGCACCTACTTCAGTGATAGAAAGTGACATGAGAAACACAGTATTTGCTATTTTCTTTAGATTCAATCGTTTGAACCATGTTGCTCTGGGCAAGACATCTTTTAATTGTTCATAGAGCAACCAAGCAACTTGATGCTTCAGTTGTAGAACCCAGCTCAAAATTTAATTAGCATTCCTGGTTCCAATAAATGAATGGAAATGTAGACCTAATCAAAAACAAGGAAGAGAGGAGTGGAGGGAATAGAGGGACACAGGGACAGAACGAATTTAAGGAAACATCATGGGGTGATAACTAAAATACTTAGGCAACAGCCTTTATTTTCAAAGGCTGTCCTTTTCACCTGTACCATCTGTGTTTTCCAAATTTCCCCAAACAATAGTCACAATAAGAAAAGGCATAATTTAAGCAAGTATGTGTACTTTACATTTGTGTACACAAGCATTATGTTTGTTACCAACATAAATTTTGTAGGAACACTCTCGTTTCTCTATGATGGTAACTTCAAACTATTAGACTTCTATCTTCAAATCATTTTCAGCTCCCCATAGAAACCTATAAACTTGGCTTTTCCAAACGGCATTGAATGTGAAACCCTCACCCATGTACTATAAAATGGGGATATTCTTTCTTTCTTTTTGTTTGTTTGTTTTAATGGTACAGCATCTTTCCTCATTACAGAGCCTGCTCAAAGTTCCTGTCCTTGCTGACCCCCAATAATTGAACCATTGTTCCCATGTAGCTCACCCAGTACCAGAGTTCATAAAGCTTCTCTCTATGTGAAGCAGGGTGGATCTCTATTAGCTCCATTGGCTTATTTCCTACCATGCTCTATTTGTCTTGTATTACTTCCCAGGCTAGCTACTCAGCTATGCCACTGGTTTGCTGTTTAGTTATCTTGTCTTATTGTTGCAACTACACTTTGCTAACAAGTCCAAACGATTTTTTTTTAATTATTTTTACTTATATATGCCAATAAATGTGTGTAGAGATGCTTACATGATTTATATGAGCTGAGGCACATCAGAACTTCATCTCCCTCCTAGCTTCAGGAATACATATTACTAAAGTCTAACTTGTACAGGGATAGTTTTCAAGCAACTCATTTTTATGGGCTTTGTTACTTGTTTTTAAGCAGAGGAGGAAAAAGCCTTACCTAAATTTTCTGAGTCATGAACCTGTCTTTTCTATCTTTAATCGCACAGCACAGCGGAATTAGTATATGTCTGAAAAGACTATGAGCAGAGCTGTTATCTCAGCATGTTTCCACTGGCAACTCCCGGCAGGTATCCAATGTTTATTACAAACTAAGGAAAACTTAAGATTAGCTGCTGGCGATTCATTATTAACACTCATATATTCTCCTATTGCATCTGTGGAGAGCTAGGGCTAAATATTTAGTATGAGAAAACTATAAATGTTCTAGAAGAATAAAATTAGAGAACACAACAAAAACATAATGAAAAGAAAACAAGCATAACTATAAGGCTTGAGAGTGGATTCTGAGAACACTTCTGAAGAAAATTCTTCATACAATTAAAACAAGCTGATGTGGTTTACTCTCCATTGTTAATTTCATAATGGAATGTATACAAGAATTCTTTCAGTTCTCTTTCATTTGGAATTCAAGATAATTTCAAAACAATGTTAAGAAAGACTTAAAATCCTAAATTAGTCATTTAGACAAAAATAAAAAAGGAATTTAAATTGCTTACTTATGAATACAAAAATTGAAAACTTAGAAAGATGTACATATAGCTATACAGTCATACATAACTCTACGTTTATGAGATTTATATCCTTCCATTGCATCTCACATAATTCACTCAGATATTTTCATTTGTATGACTATAAGATTGTTTATTGAACACTTACTAGGTGACAGACACTATGCTCAGTACCTGATGTTCAGTAACTCATGTAGTATAGACAGCAATCCTGTGAAGTAAATGTCCTCTTCTTGTAGATGGATGATACGTGTTATTTTTCCAGGGTAACACTAACGGTGTAATTGGAATATGAGCTCATAGGTCTACCACCAGACCACCATTTTATATGATTTCCTCATTTTCTTATGACCATATAATAAGCTATATATTTTCATTATTTTACTTAAAAATAGCAAGAAATCTATTAGAAGTTTATCTGTGTCATAATCACAGTTATAATGATCTGGTTCCACAGGGCTCTTGTAACAAATGACCTAAAACTCTTTGCCCTTTAGTTTGAGAAAATATCACCAGCTTCCTTCCCATTTTAGTAGAGGCAGACTCCATTAAAAAGGCACCATAGAGTCCTATTTTGTGTCCACTTCAAGAATTCCAAGACATCAGATTATATCCCTGAGAAAAATGGTAACAAGATCCCAGTATTGATAAAGAAACTGTGAGATACCCTTTAAAACAACAACAAAGACAAAGTCAAGCTCTGAATGGGTGATGGTTAGGGTGAGGAAATTGTAATAGTGCACACCCAGTGGCAGGTTACATGGATGTAATGGTGCCAGGGTATAACTGGGGTGGCTAGGTGGTTGATGTGATTGCCACTTTTTCTCCCAATCTTAAAGAGTACAGAAGTCAGTAGTGCCTGAGGAAAGAAAAGCTATACATACAGAGGGTGGGTGCCAAAAAAAAGTATACACTTTTCAAGAAAGGAAAAATCTGTATTAAAATTACACTGATGGTAACCACTTTGAGCACCTCTTGTAATTGCAGTAAACATGACTTGTATTCATGTTTTGTTATCGGTATATATTGAGTATTACAATTTTAGTACAGGTTTTTCCTTTCTTAAAATGTGTGTAAGTTTTTTTTGGCACCTTCTGTGTGTGTGTGTGTGTGTGTGTGTGTAATTTGCATTTGCTTCCTTTTCTTATCACTTTTAAGACACTCTTAAGTATGATAAAAATTATATCAGTTGCATAACATGTTCTTGGAACATAGGAAATATACATATATGCATAAATGATGGAGGGCAAGAGCAAGAAAAAGATGCCGATTGATTTAGGACATAAGAATTATAGGGTTATATATACACTCTGATGCATACATATATATTATATGCGCAGACATACATTTGTGGATTAGCTATTCAACTGTAATGATAAGTAAATCAAAATGATCCTATCTCCTATGTTACCTAGGAGATGATCCTAACTTCTAGCAGTTACTATATTTGTATCTGAATCAAGAAGAGAGTACAAAGTTGGAATATGAAGAAAAATATTTTGATGATAGCCATTCTCATATGCAATGCCAAAGCCAAATATTAATCTAATGCTATGTTGTGTTTTCTTCTCTTTCTGTCATATTCAAGAAGAGAATATTTAATTGTTAAATAAGATAGAGATCACTTTAAAATCATATGGTCCTTTTAGTACATTAAATATATGTTTCTATAATGATTGCGTTAGAAAAACCAGGGGCTCTGTTGGAGCTAATTCATTATCTTTGAGATGAAGCATCAGCATTCTAATAGTGGCATTTAATAACTCTTTGTCCATTTTATTTGAAAAGGAAAGAGTTGGTAAAATAACTTGTCAGGGATACTTAATGATTACATTAGTTTCCTAGGACTGCCATCACAAAACACCATAATCTGGGTAGCTTAAAACAATAGCAATGTATTCTTTCATAGTTCTGGAGGCCAGAAGTCTGAAATCTGGAGGCTATAGGGAAGAATCCTTGCCTCTTCCAGCTTCTAGTAATTGCCAGCAGTCATTGGCTTCCTTGGCTTCTGCCCCCGTCAGTCCAGTTTCATCTCTGTATCCACATCATCTTCTCCTCTCCTTACTGGCAAATCTTCTTTGTGTATCTGTCACAAGGACACTTGTCATTGGATTTAAGGCTACCCAGGATAATCTTTTCATCTTAAATCCTTAACTTAACTACATCTGTGAAGATGCTTTTCCAAATAACGCAAAATTTACGGGTTCTAGGGATTTGATGTGGATGTATCCTTTAGGAGACCACTCTACAACCCATTTCACTGATTTAGAATATCTAGGGGGGATGGCTGTGATAATATATGACACATGTGGGCCTGGTGAGTCCTGAGAAAGAAGACTTGATATGTTCTATTGTCTTTTTAAAAGATTTAAAGGTATTCTTCTTCCCTCATTATTTAGGGTGCTCTGTCCATGAAATATTGTAATAGGTGATAGCAATGCCATTTATCTCAGGAAGCAGGTTCAAGGCCCTCTAAAGAACTATTCTCTCCCCTTTAAAATCAAAACTGTCAGATAATATAATAAAGCTTGAAGGGAATAGGAATAGGAATACTTTAGATCCTTTTTTTCTCCTTTATATCTCACATACTGTCTTGCCCTTGTTCTGATTAAACTTAGTTCTCCCATAGTTCTCTTATGTCCTCGTAAATGTAGGTTCTTGAATTAGCTGTCTTTGTTAGTGATGGCTAACTTCAATTGCCAATATTTTCAAATACGATGTACATCCTTAAAAAAACAGAAACATTTGACAATGAAATTCACTGCATATTCTGAAGGATTTGTCCATTATCCCTGGTTCTTGAGATGGTGTTAAAATCTCTTGTAGTTTAACATATGCAGTTAAGCTATTATATATCCTATTCTCATAGTCAAAACTTAGGAGTTTTGCTTCAGTTATCTATAGTTCTAAGAAGAGTTGCCTAAAAGATGTCAAAGAGTTTAATCTCTGACTTTTACTGAGAATGAAATTTAGATAAAATCTTTTGA
The DNA here is from genome assembly GCF_057876585.1 of Rhinolophus sinicus. Classification (NCBI taxonomy): domain Eukaryota; kingdom Metazoa; phylum Chordata; class Mammalia; order Chiroptera; family Rhinolophidae; genus Rhinolophus; species Rhinolophus sinicus. Next base: position 71,641,898 of record NC_142503.1, read on the forward strand.
CAAGCTGTGAATATATACACTTGATGGAGTAAGAAACAGACATGTTTACTATGAAATAAACCAGAATGTCAGCATTATACTAGTGGGATTAGTTAGCATAATTGAATTAAAGAGCACTGAAAACTACCAGTTATCTTATAGTACCAGTAGAGAAAGCTCTATCATCTGGATTTAAAATTTTAAACAATGTGAATCAAGAGCTTTACAAACTTCAACGTGTATTTTCCAAATTTAGATTCAGAGAATGTTCATACACTCTGAAACCACAATGTTCATCATTTCCTGTTCAATTTACTTTCAACCTCTTATATTTTCTGAAAATGAGAAGAACAGAAAAATCTATCCTGGTATAATTTTGTTATTTCTGAGATCTTTCAAATGTAAAGGAAAAACAAAATATGTTATATTGGCATTCTATAAGCCTTCCCATTAACTCAAGATAATTGAAATATAGTATTTTATTTTTTAAAAATGGATTCTTTATTATGCAAAATGATCAGAAACTTTAAAAAGCCATGGACCTAAGTCTTTATATTGAAACTTTTGAAAATGCAGTTTAATTGTCAGCTTGAAGTAGATTTCATTTTCTCACTCTTTGCAAAAATGCCTCTTTCAATACTGAAATCATCTTCCATTATGTCTGAAATGTTGAATTAAGAACTCTAGAATGGGTGACGTCATAGGCATGGCGGCAGCGGGGCGCACTTTTTGAGTTCTCCGGCGGATCTTATCAGAAACGGGAAGCTTATAACCCATCAAAGGACTCTCTGCTCATCACGCAGAACAGCGAAGAGACTCGCGCAGGGATTTCTTACAACCTCCCAAGGCTAACTCAAGAGGAGACAGAAAACCTGAATAGACTGATTACCACCAAGGAAATTGAATCAGTAATCAACAATCTCCCAACAAACAAAAGCCCTGGACCAGATGGCTTTACAGGTGAATTTTACAGAACGTTCAAAAAAGAATTGTCACCTATTCTCCTCAAACTCTTCCAAAAAATCCAGAGGGAGGGAAGACTCCCAAACACTTTTTACGAAGCCACTATCACCCTGATCCCAAAATCAGACAAAGACACCACAAAAAAAGAAAACTACAGGCCGATATCGCTAATGAACATAGATGCAAAAATCCTCAACAAAATACTAGCAAACAGAATTCAGCAATATATTAAAAAGATTATACACCATGATCAAGTGGGATTCATCCCTGGTATGCAAGGGTGGTTCAACATCCGCAAATCAATTAATGTGATACACCACATTAACAAAATGAAAAATAAAAATCATATGATCATATCAATTGACGCAGAAAAAGCATTTGATAAAATTCAGCAGCCATTCATGATAAAAACCCTTAAGAAAGTGGGAATAGAGGGATCATATCTCAACATAATAAAGGCCATATATGATAGACCCACAGCTAACATCATACTCAATGGGGAAAAACTAAAACCATTCCCCTTAAAATCAGGAACAAGGCAAGGCTGCCCACTTTCTCCACTTCTATTCAACATAGTGCTGGAAGTTCTAGCCACAGCAATCAGACAAGAAAAAGAAATAAAAGGCATCCAAATCGGTAAGGAGGAAGTAAAACTGTCATTATATGCAGATGATATGATACTATATTTAGAGAACCCTAAAGACTCCACCAAGAAACTGTTAGAGCTGATAGACGAATTTAGTAAAGTAGCAGGATACAAAATTAATATTCAGAAATCAGTTGCATTTGTATATACCAATAATAAAACATCAGAAGGAGAAATTAAAAAAGCAATTCCATTTACAATTGCTCCAAAGACTATAAAATACCTGGGAATAAATTTAACCAAAGAAGTAAAAGATCTGTACTCAGAAAATTATAAGACACTGAAGAAAGAAATGAAAGAAGATACAAATAGATGGAAACACATACCATGTTCATGGATAGGAAGAATTAATATAGTTAAAATGTCCATACTGCCTAAGGCAATATATATATTCAACGCAATTCCTATCAAACTACCAACGACATTTTTCACAGAAATAGAACATATAATCCTAAGATTTATATGGGATAACAAAAGACCCCGGATATCTTCAACAATCTTGAGAAATAAGAACAAAGTGGGAGGTATAACAATACCTGACTTCAAATTATACTACAAGGCTACAGTAATCAAAACAGCATGGTACTGGCATAAAAACAGACCCATAGATCAATGGAACAGAATAGAGAGTCCAGAAATAAATCCATGCCTATATGGCCATTTAATCTATGACAATGGAAGCAAGAATGTACGGTGGGGTAAAGACAGTCTATTCAATAAATGGTGCTGGGAAACTTGGACAGACACATGCAAAAAGATGAAGCTGGATCACCTCCTTACACCACATACAAAAATAAATTCAAAATGGCTTAAAGATTTAAATGTAAGATCTGAAACCATAAAATTCCTAGAAGAAAATATAGGAAGAAACTTCACAGACATTACCCGGAGTAAGATTTTTACTGATATATCCCCTCGCGCGAGGGAAGTAAGAGGAAAAATAAACATGTGGGATTACATCAAACTAAAAAGCTTTTTCACAGCAAAGGAAACCATCAATAAAACAAAAAGGGATCCTACTGATTGGGAAAAGATATTTGCCAATGATATATCTGATAAGGGGTTAATATCACAAATTTATAAAAAACTCACTCAACTCAACTCCAAAAAAACAAACAACCCAATTAAAAAATGGGCAGAGGACATGAAGAGACATTTTTCTAAAAAGGACACACAGATGGCAAACAGACATATGAAGAAATGTTCAACCTCACTAACCATTAGAGAAATGCAAATAAAAACCACAATGAGATACCACCTCACCCCAGTCAGGATGGCTATCATCAATAAATCAACAAACAACAAGTGCTGGCGTGGATGCGGAGAAAAGGGAACGCTGGTGCACTGTTGGTGGGAATGCAGATTGGTGCAGCCACTATGGAAAACAGTTTGGAGATATCTCAAAAATCTGAAAATGGAACTACCTTATGATCCAGCAATCCCACTCCTAGGTATCTATCCGGAGAAATCCAAAACTCCAATTCAAAAATCTTTATGCACTCCTATGTTTATTGCAGCACTATATACAATAGCCAAGACCTGGAAACAACCGAAATGCCCATCAGTAGATGACTGGATTAAGAAACTGTGGTACATTTATACAATGGAGTATTACGCAGCCATAAGGAAGAAAGAAATCTTACCATTTGCAACAACATGGATGGACCTAGAGAACATTATGTTAAGTGAAATAAGTCAGAAAGAGAAAGACAAATACCATATGATCTCACTTATATGCGGAATCTAAAGAAAAGAATAAGTGAATGAACTAATCAGGAACAGTTTTGGAAACATGGAGGAAAAACAGAGGGTTGCTAGAGGGGCGGGGGGGGTGGGGATAAGGGGAAGGTGAGAGGTTTTGGGAACGTACAGAGGGATAGTGGATGGGGGGAGGGGGGTTCACACAGTGTGAGGGATATAAATGATAAACGTCTAAGTTTTGCTTTGTCTTGTGCACCTGAAATTAATAAAAAAAAAAAAAAGAAGAGGAATGAATTAACACTAAAAAAAAAAAAAAAAAAAGAACTCTAGAATGATGATTAAAAATGCATATATCAAACTCCCATCACAGAGTCAATAGGTACAAATTTGCATATACATAAGAAATTATGATTTTTGATAAATCATTATAGTACGGTACATTAAATAATGAGCAGGGTGCTTACTTGTAAGTAGGGATAGGACAACTTTCTAGCACAACAACAGAAAGGTATATCATAAGAGACTAAAGCCAATGAACATATCCTGAACTATTTCCCTAAATTGAGTCAATGGAGTCTCCACACAAAGGTGAGTTTCTAAATAGTACAAAACAAACTTTAATATGATGGACTGTTCTACATCTGTCTACTAATTAAAAGCATAGTAGGTATTGACCAGAATATTTTATTGAATATAATTTAAATGATAATTACATGTCTATGACCTTTGATTTTGTAGAAGACACTGGTATTATAGAATTTTGTTTCTCTCTCTTTCTCTCTCTCTCTCTCTCTCTCTCTCTCTCTCTCTCTCTCTCTCTCTCTCTCTCTCTCTCTCTCCTCTATATATGCTAGGCAAATCAAACCAAATCATGCCAGTTTTTAAACACTAGGGAGTGACTGAGTTATTTATATATGTGGAACCTCAGTTAAAATATACAGAACCTCTACACATTTACAAATGTTCGTTGCAATTTTACTGGTAAATAGATTAGTGAATCAAGAGTACGGACTTGGGGTCTAGTCCCAATTAAGCCACTAACTGTGCATGTGACCTTAAGTAGGTCCCATTCTAAGCATTGTTGATAATATGAGTGCTGCCGAGCTCTCAGATGTCTCTTTCAGATATGGAGAACTGTGCCAAAATAGTCACCAAGTATTACAGTAAAAACATTACAGGATATTACAAAATGTTTATCAAATATTACAGAAAATTTACCCATTTCAAGTTCTGGCAGTCCCTGCCGGACCTAAACAACTCCAAGTATGTATTGATATGTTTAATCATATATAAAATTTGGTCAAAATCAATCAATTCATTTAAAAATGATAAATGGAAAAGGAGATGAATGTGAAATTGCAAAAAACTCACAGAAATACAGATTATATTGTTATATTGGGATGAGAAATTAACTTCAGGATATTTGTATTTTGCTGGAAAATGTGTGAAATGTTAATCTCCTATAGACACAACCTCAGTCTCCATAAAGAGAATCTTAAGAATCAGGATATTATCTAGCTAGAGATCTATCTATGTGTTGGTGGGATCATTTTTTTAGCTGTGTGGGAATTTAAATTTTAGGTCCTTATCTAATATACAAAGAATGTACACCAATTTTCTTAACTCATTAATTAATTTTTGAAGGTGTCAAGTCACATGAAAGTAATGGATAATCAATACAGTAATATCTCAAGCAGATGTATTTCTGCAATTTTTGCTGTAAACATTTGTACTTCATACTTCCAGCAGTTTCAAATGGTAAAGCAGCTGAAGTTCTAAAGGGAAAATGTGGCATAAAACATTAGCATTTTCATTTTAACCAAGACTAAACTGTTAGAGTATTAGAGTCTCATTTCTCTTATGCTTGATTTCATACCTACTCTATACTCTTTCTCCAGGAATGCACTCCAGATTAATGAATGAAAATATCTCCTATAGGTTCGATGATACCTGGTATCTGACATCATTATGTTATTGAATTAAAGATGCAGTATTGTTAAAATGTCTATAATAACCATGCTATTTACAGATTCAATGTAATCTACCAAAATTTCAATGACATTTTTCACAGAAATAGAATAAATATACTAAAATTTGCATGGAATGACAAAAGACTTCCAAAAGCCAAAGCAATCCTGAGAAAGAACAAAGTCAGAGATATCACACTTCCTGATTTTAACCTATACAGCAAAGCTATAGTAACTAAAATACGATGTACTTCCTAATAATAGACACATAGACACTGTAGAACAGAATACAGAGCCAGTGAACAACTCCCTGTGTAGACAGTCAACTAATATTCGACAAGGGAGCCAAGAAATATTAATAAGAAAAGGATAGTTTCTTCAATAAATGATGTTGGGGAAAAACGGATTACTACCCACAGGAAAATAAAATTGGACCTCTATCTTACACCACTCACAAACATTAACTCGAAATGAATTAAAGAATTAAGCATAAGACCTGATATTGTAAAACCCCTAGTAGAAAACAGGGAGGGATCTCCTTGACTTTGGTCTTGACAATGATTTTTTTGGATATGATACCAAAACTGCAAGCAACAAAAGCAAAACTAAACAAGTGGGAATACAACAAACTAAAAAGCTTCTTCAGAGCAAAAGAAACAATTTAAAAACATGAAAAGGAAAGTAAGGAATGGGAGAAAATCTTTGCAAACTGTGTATCTGATAAGGGGTTAATACCCAAAAGTTATTAAAAAACACATACAACTCAACAACAACAACAAATTAAAAATAGACAAAGGACCTGAGTAGATATTTTTCCAAAGAAGGCATCCAAATGGACAACTAATACATGAAAAGATGCTCAACATCACTAATCATCAGGGAAATGCAAATCAAAATCACAATGAGATATTGCCTCACACCTGTTAGGATGGCTAATATCAAGAAGACAAGAGATAAAAAGTGTTGGCAAGGATGTGGAGTAAAAGGTACCCTTGTGCACTGTTGGTGGTAATGTAATTTACTGCAGCCACTATATTAAACAATATGAAAGTTCTTCAAAAAAATTAAAAGTAGAGCTACCGTAAGATCCAGCATTCCACTCTGGGTATGTATCCAAAGGAAATGAAAACGTGATATGGAAAAGAAATGTGCACACCAATGTGTATTTCAACATTATTCACAATAACCAAGACATGGAAACAGTCTAACTGTCCATCAGTGGGTGAACGGATAAAGAAGATGTGAGATACACACACACACACACACACACACACACACACACACACACACAGAATGTTAGTCAGCCATGCAAAAGAAGGAAATCTTGCCATTTGTGACAACATGGATTGAACTTGAGTGTATTATGCTAAGTGATATAAATCAGACAGAGAAACAAAACTACTGTATGATATCACTTATATGTGAAACTTTAAAAAGACCTACTTGTAGAAAGAGAGTAGAATAGTGGTTACAGGGACTGAGGGATGGGGATTGGGGAGATGCTGCTAAAAGGGTACAACCTTCCAAATGGAAGATAAATAAGTTCTGGAGATCTAACACAGTCTTATGACTATAGTCAAAACTACTGTATTATATCCAAGAAAAAAGGAAAATTAAAAAAAAATAAGCAAGAATTTGAAATAATCTTTCTATATCACAGAATGGGCATTCCTCAGGCAGTGAAGAAAGAAGCATTGTCTCTATCTTGATTTCTACATTTGGAGACATTCTTCACCCAGTTTTGCACCTAAATTAAAGAGTATAAAATTAGCAATAGACAGTATTTCTGTACATAAATTCAGTGTGTGTATAACTGGGACTAGTATGACTTTAACTCCATAGGGTTGTTGTTTTCTTCTTTATGAAAGGAATAGATCAAATATGGCTGAAGGGCCTGTTACAACAAAGAAAGAAGTTCCTCTTTGCCCAGGCAGTCATTATATGTCTGCATGCAAATACACTACTAAGAGCCTGAAAGTCTAATTTTCCTTCAAAATAAAAAATGAAAATCATGTCACTATCTCATGAAACAGTTTTCAGAAAATCTAGAGTAAGAGAGTAATTTCACTAGGATTCAGACTTATAATTGAGGTTAATAATGGAATTTTTAATAGATTTCCACGTCTTCAATTCTATATACAGCTCTCATAGAGATCAAAATATTTCATTCACTTAAGAGGAAGGTATACTGTCTAATAAATGAATCAATTGTTTAAGGCCAGAATTTACTTACTTTTGGTTCTCATAAATTCCTTAAGGATTCCTCAGATATAAACAATATTTTGAATACAAATTCTTTCTTTCAAATATATTCACTCTTCCAAATGAAAATTATAATATTGTTAAAGTACACATGAATTAAATAAAATATTCCCCCAAGAGTGTGCATTTACAAGGGAAATTGCCTCTCATAAAAATAGAACTAGAACTCAATTTATAAGAGAATAAATGCTTTGAGTGTTCACTATATGTCAATAACTGCCCATTATGCTGTACATATTGCTTTATCAGATTTAACCCTTTCACATAAAACCTAAGATGTAGGGTCTGGTCTCGTTCCCATTTTACAGTATTTTGCAGTTAAGGAAACAGGCATAGAGTCTAATTCATTGGTTCAAGGTCTCTCAGATTGTAAGTGATGAAAGGATTAGTACTTCAATATTCTGGCACCAGAGCCTGAAATATTTATATCTTTGTTGCCGTCTTGATAAAAATAATAGCTATAATAGTTCCATATCAGTGTCTTTCAATATTCTTAAATGTGATTTCATCAATAACTTCATAAATTGTTATTCTCATTTTTGTTCTGCTCGATAAACATATAAATACAAAAAATCTGAGACATTTTAGATCAAGATGTTGGGAAATAGACTGAACGACAAACATGAGCTTGAGCCCTGGTGATCACCAACCTTATGATATTGGGCAAGTCTTTAATTACCCTTGATATCATCTGTGTAAAGTAGAGGTTGAGAACTTCAGTATAATTCTTGCAGTCCCTTTTGGCTCTAAAATTCAGTGATTCAATACATTGGTTGATATCCTTCTTCTAATTAAGCACATGTTAGAGAAATGGACTCATTATTAAATACAAACATATCACTTGAGCTATATCAAATATAAATATACAGGATTTTAAATATGTATGTATGCCTATATACGAGGTCTGACTATGAAGTTTGAGATTTTGCCACTGTGTGCTTACAGTAGCAGCACTGTCACAAGACCTCAGTAAGGTTTCATAACCTTGGTATATCCGTGTCTCACAGCTGTGATCATGTCGACGTGTGGCAGTGTCTTGCTGAGTGGCATTCATTGTTGTTGTTGTGTGTTTTTGTGTGCCATTGTGAGAATGTCTGAGCTTGAATTAGAGCAATGAACAAACAGCAAATTTCTAGTTAAATTTAGCAAGAATGAAAATGAAATCACGGACACGTCAGTCCAAGTTTGTGAGGATAATGCTATGAAGAAAACGGCAGAGTACAAATGGAATAAATGTTTTCTGAGGGGAGAGAACACATCACTGATGAAGAGTGGTCAGGGCAGCCAGTAACAAGCAGAACTAATGAAAACATTGCAAAAATTCATTGAATTGTGCTTTGAAATCGTCAGCTGTGAGAAGCATAGCAGACCAGGAAAAATCAATAGAGAAACAGGAAAATCTTAACTGAAAATCTTGGCATGAGAAAGGTGTATGCAAAAATGGTCCCGAAGGAGTTCACCGATGAACAAAAGCAAAGGAGAGTCAAAGTCTGCCAAGAACTTTTGGACAAACAAGATGATATTTTGGGCCATATTATCACGGGTGATGAAACACGGGTGTACTAATATGACCCTGAAACAAAGCGTCAAAGTGCACAATGGAAATCAGCCAATTCTCCAAGACCAAAAAAGTTCCAGCAGTCCAAATCAAAAGTGAAAATGATGTTGCTAACCTTTTTTGATATCAGAGGGATTATTCACTATGAATTTGTACCAATTGGACAAACAGTTAACCAAGTTTACTATTTGGAAGTGCTGAAAAGGCTGAGTGAAAAAGTTAAACAACCTGAACTTTTCACCAACCATTCATGGCTCTTGCATCATGACAATGTGCCAGCTCACACAGCACTGTCTGTGAGGGAGTTTTTAAACAGTAAACCAATAACTGTATTGGAACACCCTCCCTATTCACCTGATCTGGCCTCCATTGACTTTTTTCTTTACCCAAAGATAAAGGAAATATTGAAAGGAAGACATGTTGATGACATTCAGGACATCAAGGGTAATACAATGAGAGCTCTGATGGTCATTCCAGAAAAAGAGTTCCAAAATTGCTTTGATGGGTGGCCTAGGCACTGGCATCGGTGCATAGCTTCCCAAGGGGGGTACTTCAAAGGTGTCTGTAGAGATATTCAGCAATGAGCTATGTAGCACTTTTTCTAGAATGAGTTTGTGAACTTAATTATCAGACCTTGTATAATACAGATAATATGTATATATACATATGATCCATTGCATTTTCATTTTTATTTAACTATTCAAGGTTAATTATTAATGCTTCTAATAAATATGCAAACTAATTTTAAGTTGAATTCTCCCATCAATCAATAAATTTTAGATAGTGCTAAAAAATTTGCCAAGTAGTCAAGCAACGTATTCCAAAATCCATGCTAATGATGCAACACCTCACTAAATTTTATATGAAGACAAAATAGCATAATTAATAATTATCTTTATTTTTCTCAAGGAGATACAATGTAATGAATCACATGTATTTAATTCAATATGGCTCAAAGATGAATCAAGGTGGAGATGAAGAATCACACAGATATCCATCAAATACCCACTCCATCTTGTTTGTGAACACACTGTAATTTTTGGTTTTCATTTCTCTGTGTCACTTACCAGTTCTAATCCCAGTGAAGGGAGAAAAATAAGGGAGCTAGTTTCTCACTGTATTCTATAAGTAACAAAAAAAACTAGTACAGCAGTCCTAGATAACGAGTCTGTGGGTTACCTATCTCATAAAAGCACATGAATTTATCCTGAGAAATAATTTGAGAGGTCAGCTTGTCTGTTTAAACTTATAATGAGACTGACAACTAAACGATCTAAATTGATGGCATCTTATCCTGATTGTAAATGATCTCAAGAAATATTATTCTGTTTCTTTCCTTGATAATGTAATATAATAAAAATCTAGCCATGGCTGGAACAATGAAAATTTACCCTCCTTCAACAATGACAGAGGTTATTGCCACATGAAAATCAAAATGAAGCAAATTTTTCATAGTGCTTAGTTTACTATTAGGAAATAACTGTGCAACTCTTTAAAGGCTGAAGAGACAGCATTTTCACTAAAATGTATGGCTGACTATAACCAGGACTATCAGTGATGAAACCTTTCAGCTTATTCTATATGCCATTCTTCATTTTCTTAACTCTAAGAGGTTGGAGACCAGTGCCGCAATACTTAGCAGTGCTGCATTCCTCCAATGTCTGTTCTATACAATGTATGTATCCAAAAGTTATGTTGTGCCCCCAAACTATGCACCCTCCAACTTCTCTGCACAAGATATTAAAGACTTGGCTGACAATTCAACACTATCGTATTAATAACTAGCAAACTGATCTATTATTCCCATCAAGAAGATTAGCCATTCTACAACAAACAGGTTTTATCATAGATTGCAATTTAATGGGAAGTATAGTTATATTTTAAACCAAATATATTTGCCACTTTATAAGCTTCTTCATCAAAACAAAACAAAAAAAAACTTATTCTTCACTTTCTTGCTTACTTTTATCATCCAGGTTTGAATTTGAGAATTTTACATTTCTCTCACTTTCCACATCTAATTAGTTGATAAATCTAAATTCTGCTGATCCAGAGCTTATTTATTTAAAATGGTTTGCACAATTTTGTAAGTGTATGCATTCTCTGGGATGAAGATCCAAGCATTCAACTAATTCTCAAAGGGATTCTTAACTCACCAACTAAATAAATGTATGAAACATTTGCATCCATTCTCACTAGTAGTTATCTAATTCTATTTCTCCCAGCCACCAATATCTCATTTCTCCAATTTATAATATACCAACTAACATGTGTCCATTAAAAGGAAACAAGGATGAAACCGCAACAACATCAATAGCATCATTTATATATGTATATACACACATATATAAACATATATGTACATGTTTTCAGAATAGCAACAAAAAGGAGACCAGATGCATACTTCATGGTCAAAAATAAATGCAAGTATATTTACTTGGCTGATGGCACATATATTCTTGAGTGGGCAAGATATGAACTGTTTTCCACATACAAATAGAAAAAACAAAAGTTATTTTTCTAAGCTTCCTTTCATCGGGGACACAGTATAAGGCATAGCTCCACCAATCAGAGACCTGTGGGGTTCAATGAAACTAATGATGAAAACTAATGATGAAAAGAAGAAGGAACTAAACAGAATCAATTCTGGTAAGAATGTCAGAAGTGACATTAACTATACTGGTAGTATACCCAATTTCCAGATACATCAATGGCTGCAGTTCAAGAAGAGGCACTGTGTGTCCAAAATGGGTGGTGTTGGGAACATAGTATCTGTGGCCAGAGATAGTTCCCATCGTGTTTTCATAGAACCAGATCAACAGTGAGGTCTGAAGTACTGCTTCTGGCTTTGCTTCCATGTCCAGCCTTTCAGAGCTCTCAGACATTCCATGAGTGTTACAACATCCTTTTAAGAAATTAATGTTCTACTTATACTACCAAAAGCTGGTTTCTGTTGCTTGCAAACAGTACTCTAAATAATGTAGTTACTGCTTACAATTAAGTGCAAAGAAAGTCTGCCTATGTCATAAGAAGGAATTAAGAATCCCTGACATAACACTTTAAAATACAAAAAAAAGCACAATACTTGCCAAAGTTCACTTTCTTTTCCATTCAGAATTGAAGGTTTAACTACCAGGAAAAATAAACACAGGTGAGTAACTTGAAGTATTATTTTTATTTTTTAGTAGAGTCTGGTTCAAATTTGTTTTCTCACCTGAAAAATTAATTTAAATTTTTTAATTAATAAAGTTTATTTTTAGAGCAGTTTTAGGTTCATAGCAAAATTGAGCATAACATACAAAGGTTTCCCATATACCCTCTGCCCCGACACATGCACAGCCTCCCCATTATGAATCCCCATCACTAGAGTGGTACATTTGTTACTATACTATTGATGAACCTTCAATGACATATCATCACCCAAAGTCCATAGTTTACATTAGGGTCCATACTTGTTGGGGTCCATTCTATGGGTTTGGACAAGCATATAATGACATTAATTCACCATCAAAGTATTGTATAGAGTATATTCACTGCTCTAAAAATCCTCTGTGTTCTGCCTATTTATCCTTCTCTCTTCCCTAATTCCTGGCAACTACTGATCTTTTCATTGTCTCTGTAGTTTTACCTTTTCCAGAATGTTATATATTTGGAATCATAAAGTATACTGCCTTTTCAAATTGACTTATTTCACTTAGTAATATGTATTTAAGATTTTTCCATATCCTTTTATGGCTTGATAGTGCATTTCCTTTTATTAGTGAACAATATACTATATTTTGATGTACCACAGTTTGTTTACCCATTCACCTATTAAAGGACAACTTAGTTGCTTTCAAGTTTTGGCAGTGAGGAATAAAGCTACTATAACATCCATGTGCAGGCTTTTGCATGAACATAAGTTTTCAACTCCTTAAGTAAATAGGACTTCAACTCCTTTGGGTAAATACCAAGTAACACAATTGCTGGATCCTATATTAAGAGTATAACTTTATAAGAAACTGCCAAACTGTCTTCTAGAGAGATTGTACCATTTTGCATTTTCACCAGCACTGAATGAGCGGTCTTGTTGCTCCATATTCTCACTAGTTTTTTGTCAGTGTTCTGAATTCTATTCAAGTAGGTATATAGAGATGTCTCATTGTTGTTTTAATTTGCGATTTCCTAGTGACATATGCTGTGGGACATCTTTTCATACACTTATTTGTGATGTGTATATCTTCTTTGGTGAGGTATCTGTTCAGGTCTTTGGGCCGTTTTTTCATTAGTATGTTCATTTTCTTTTGGTTGAGTTGTAACAGTTCTTTGTATATTTTGGTTAATAACCTTTTATCAGGCATGTGTTTTGGAAATATTTTCTCCCAGCCTATGGTGTATCTTCTCATTCTCTGAACATTCTTTCATAGAGCAGAAGTTTGTAATTTTAATCAAGTATGGTTTATCAGTTATTTATTCCATGAAAATAAGTTGTTGTATCTAAAACAAAGATGTATCTAAAAAGTTATCGTCATATCCAAGGATACCTAGATTTTCTCCTATGTTATTTGGAGTCTTACAATTTTGTGTTTTACATTTAGACCTGTGATCTATTTTGAATTAATTTCTTTGAAGGGTATAAGGTCTGTGTCTAGTTTCATTTTTTGTGCATGTTGATGTCCAATTGTTTAAGCACCGTTTGTTGAAAACACTGACTTTGCTCCATCGTATTGCCTTTGCTCCTTTGTCAAAGATCGGTTGACTGTGTTTGTGTGAGTTTATTTCTGGGCTCTGTATCCTATTTCATTGATCTAATTGTCTCTTCTTTTGCCAATATCACACCGTCTTGATTACTATGGTTTTTCAGTAAGTCTTAAAGTTGAGTAGTGTTAGTCCTCTTACTTGTTCTTTTTCAATATTTTGTTGGTTATTCTGGGTCTTTTGCCTATCCATATAAACTTTAGAATGAATTTGTCAATATCTACAAAATGATTTGCTGGTATTTTAATTGGAATGGCATTGAATTTATAGATGAAATAGGTAAGAACAGACATTGTGATAATACTGAGTTTTTCTATACATGAACTTGAGATATGTTTCCATTTATTTAGCCTTCTTTGATAGCTATCATCAGAGTTTGTAGTTTTCCTCACATAGATTTTGTACATTTTAAAGTATTTTTTGAGGGGGGATGCTAAAGTAAATGGTAATGAGTTTTTAATTTCAAATTCCATTTACCCATTATTTATACATTGGACATTTTAGTTTTTTACAATAGCTAAAATATTCTATGTTCATTTGACATAATATTTTTGGAATCATAACTTGTATAATGAATTTTGAATCCATGTCTTAATTTTTAATTCTTGCCAATTCAAAGATATAATTTAGTATAACCCCAGGAAAATAATATGGATTTTTTATTTACTCCTTCAACAAAAATATATCATGCATTCTCCATGCCCACCTGCAATAATTAATAAGATATAGTCCCTGCCTTCAAGAAGCTTTCTGCCTAATTGGGAAGACAGACGTAAAAAGAGTTAGCATAGAGCAACAAGCTAGTGAACATTGTCTAAAGAAAGATAGTGGAAGATGCTAGTATCAGTTGCAAATCTTCCCATTGTTTTGTTTGTTCGTTTGTTGTTTGTTTTACAACTTCTTAGCCAAGTCAAAACCAAACTCTGTTGTTATGACATATCTTACATTATAGAAGTTTACCAAGTATTTCTTAATGGACAGAAAAGGGAATTTCAGAAGTAATAATCAAACTTCTGTAATGGCATTTTCTTGAATGCAGCAAAGGATATGTGTCTGTTAGCTGGATTTCTTTTATGGTTATGATCTCAAGTACAAGCTTGTGAGATGTTATTGATGTTAAAAGTTAGTATTTTTTTAAGGTTTTATTAAACAAAATGCCTTTAAGAGAAATCAATTTTTACTTCTCAAGAGAATTAATATTTTTTATAAATGTTAGTATCTCAAGTAATTGATAAAAGGCATCTTTTATCTGAAGTGGATGCTGATCACAATCTCCTTGAAAGTAAAAAGTAATACAACATAGAACCAAAATCTCTAACAGTAAGCTTTTTTTCCGGAGAAAAGGATATCATACTTCTGCAAGTTTCATTCATTTAGCAGTTTCACCATCTTGACCAATTGCCAGATGCCTATGACAATATTTCCATGTGTACACATTAAGCAAGATTGCTGTTATGCTTAATTTTTTCTTTATGTTAATGAGGCAGAATCTATATAGTAGAGAGCAGGAAATTTTCCATCCTGATGAATAAATAACATCTGTGGAAATTTTAAACATTCAAAATGTGTCTGTTTTGAGCAGCAAGAGCCACCAAATTTTAATGACAGACATACAAACACATTCATCTAGAACCACCTGACTGGATTCAACATTCCTATCCTATTAAAATAATATGCAATGTTCTCTCTGCAGCCTTAATTGGTATTGATGTGGGAGACGAAGTATCAGTGTAATATCCCACGATTGGTTGTGCAGATCTGTTCAATCCCCCTTACAAGCCCAGTGCTATGAATAGATTACTCAAAAGCCATTCGGATGGAGTTCCGGCATTATTCTTTCTTTAATCATTATTAAAGCTGAAGTCTATATTAGGAAGGGGGAGTGGAGAATAAAAGCAATGCTGAACTATTCATACTCTTACTCAAATCTCTCCGTCTTAATTTAAGAATTTTCTGTCCTGACATGACCCTGATCTTGTGCTCCACTGTGCCCCCAAAAGACAGAGCTGTCTGTGAACTGTGACATTTGTTTTTCTTTTTGCTTGTTATTCATTTAAACTGTTATTGATGTGTTAGATTTTCATTTCAGTCCGGTACTATGGTACAAGTGGCAATAGTTTTATTTTCACTTCAGAAAGCCCCTGCTATTATTTCTGATTTTTGGTAAGTTATAGGAGAGGAGGGTAGAACAGGAGGAGAGTTGTTAGCTATTCAGTGAAGTGATTGTTTCAAATTAAAATAGCCAATAAGGCTGTCTGCTCCAAAATATAAAACTGGATTTTATATTTTAAAATAGAATGATATTTAATTATAATTTTAAAATAATACATATTTAAACATAGTAATATATTTCAATGTAATTTTTAAATAATAACTTTAAATAGGAAGGTATATTAAGCTTCAACAATGTGATTTTTTTTCTTAAATAAGAATTGCCCAGTGAGAAATAATTTCAAATATTTCATAGAATGTTATTATATTAACTTTAAATAATAAAAGAAATGTATCCACTATATAGAATACAAGAATAGCATGTAAGCTCCCCCCATGCACCTGTCCAGGTGGAAACATGCTCTTTCACCAGTAACAGTGAAGTTTCCTCTTATAAAGTCAAACAGATTTAATCATTTTCAACTGCTGATTTGAATAATTCCATCCAAAAAGTACACCTGTGAATGCAAATGTCACTTTTGGCTTCTAAAATTGAGCCGATTTGACAAATAATAATGATAGTCCACATCTGCATTTTGCTTTACACTTAATATCTCATCCCTCATGTCACAACTTAAATGGCACTTCCTCTGTGCTGCTGTCCCTTTCACCAGGCCTTATGTTAGTGCTGTAACTATGAATGCCTAGAGCAACATTTAATTTGCCTGTCATTTCACTTGCAATTACAATTACAGTTAGAGGCTACTGAGTTGTCTCACCCATGAGGTTGTGTGCTCTAAAAGACCCACTGCTGGGTCTATCTTATTCAAACTCTTTTGGAAGCTCCATGCAGAGTGCCAGACACATATTAACCCCATAACAAAGATTTTTGTTTCTATTGTTGATAGATTCAGGAAGCAACTCAGAAAGAATAAATGAATATCAGGGTCAGACTTTAGAAAGCTCCTGAAAGTCAGAGCCTGAACCACAACCCAAACTAGAACAGACGTGATATACCTAGAACTTGTCACTCCTAGAAGATGGCTCTCCCACAACATGGCCTCACTCTCTGCACTGTGGGCGTTGACAAAGATTACTTTTGGCGGTTGGCCGTAGTGCAAGACATTGTGGAATATTCTCCTTATTTTAGATGTTTTTCATTCTCTGAAAGGAATATAAAAGATTATTTTTTAATAAATGGTAAAGCTGAGCTATTTGAGGAATGGTGTCAACAAAAATAATAATGCTACCAATGTGACAATTTATATCACCTTGATTTTTTTTTAAAGGCTCTCAAGGTACTTACAAGTATGCTTTGAATTTAAATATACATAATGTAAGCTCCACTAGGAGATGAATATTCATCAACAATTACTATTTCTAAGAATGCATAGATTTCTGTGTCTCTTAGTAGTGCACTTTATGGGGGAATTAAAAGAGCATAATCATTTATCATTATTGATTCTGCCCCAAATGTGAATTTTGATGTATATAAAAGGGCTTCTGCATGGGTACAGAAAACATTGCCTTTATCTCCCATAGCAACCTAAAGACCCCCAGGATAGTGAGATTGACCTTTATTATATGAGGGTCTGTAAGCAAACTCCCACAGGTATGGCTGATTTTCTTTCAATCTCTAGGAATACTGGAATTAGTCCAAAATCTGCAAGTTTATGTCCAGGCCATTAGCTGAAACAATGCTGTGTGCATTTTTTAAATGCCTCATTGATTGAAGAGTGCACCATTGAACTGTTTTTCACATATTCTGCAGCTGTGCATTCATGATGTTTTGTTTAAGGACAAAACATGTCTTCTGAGAAATTAATAGATACAAGCCAGGGCTCGTCAGCCTTTTTAAGCATTTGTCTATAAGTTCCACTTACTGAACAAGTAGTTCTATTAGTCTCAAACCCTAGCAATTCAGCATGTGAATTCGACATGAAATGTGGCATTTTCTTATCCTGCAATACCTACTTGAAAATGAATGAGTGCTAAATTTTGTTTTGCCTAGGAATTAAATACTAATTGGCTGGCTGCCTTGATGCAGATTCCAGACAAGATTCTAATATGACAAATTCAAAAAAGTTAACCCATCCTATTGATAGCTACATTTCTGAAACTAAACTAGATGGTCAATTTTATTTTCTATCTTGCATTGAGTCTTTATAATATACATGAATTGAACAAGAGGTTATATATATATATATATATAAAACTTAAGATTTGTAGTTCTCAAGAAGATCTAATATTATTCTGTATATGAAAAAATAGACTCTGGAAAACTATTTTTTAATAAAAAAGAAAGAAAAGCAGAAAGATAGAGAGAGAAAGGGAGGGAGAGAGGGAGGGAGGAAGGGAGGGAGGGTGGGTGGGAGGGAGGGAGGGAGGGAGGGAGGGAGGGAGGAAAGAAAGAAGAATGGGAGGAAGGAAGGAAGGAAGGAAGGAAGGAAGGAAGGAAGGAAGGAAGGAAGGAAGGAAGGAAGGAAGGAAGGAAGGAAGGAAGGGAAAGAAAGAAGGCAAGTAGGCGAGAGAGAGAGAGAGAAAGGAAAACAAGCTCAGCCTATGTAATTACCATCTGGATAATCCATGTGATATTAGGTCCCTGATTTCAAAGTCAAGTTTCTCCTCTACATTATAAACAAGAAGAACTGCAGTGATATTACTACAATTTTAGCCTAACTTTATGTCCAGAGTTTATTTTAATTCAATTCAATCCTACAAATGCTGGTCATAAGAAAACAAACAATTCATTCATAAATGCTTCTCTCAGAGAGCTTAAAATCTAATTGAAAAACCTGCACCAATCATGATAAAACAAAGCCAATGATAAAAACTGAAGAGGAAATGTGCAGCATTTTTTGATAGCAAAAATGAGAAAAATTTTACTTCATATGGAGACAATTATAAAATGAATTATTGATTCACAGGATGAATGGGTCTCTGAGTGGAAAGTGGAAGGGAGGCTAAAGAATAAACAGACATGAATGTGGAGAGTAAAACCCTGAGGAAAATATAGTATAAGTAAGCACACATAAGGTGCATTTGGGAAAAAGTTATATTATCTCATTAGCTAAAACTTAAGTAGATAGAAGAGAGTAGAAGATACATATGGAAATGCCACCCTGGCTGGGAAACCTATTCTTCCTCTTCCTCCTTTACCTGAAAAATCTCCCGCTTTTCTGCACTCTAATTCCTCCAGTGCAGAATTGTATTCTCTCCTCTACATTCAGGAAGCAGAGGCAGCAATAAGAGTAGTGTATTAGTTATCTATAGCTCCATGACAAATTATCCCAAAATTCCACAGTTTAAAACAATAACCTATCTTATCTCACAGTTTCTATAGGTCAGGAATCTCAGAGCAGCATTGCTAGGTGGTGTTTGTTCAGACCCTCTCACAAGGTTGCAGTCAAGCTGTTGTCTGTGGCTATAGCGACCTCAAGGCTTGATACTGGCTGAGGATTCACTTCCAGACTTACTTGTGTGGTTGTTAGCAGGCCTCAGTTCCTCACTAACCATTGCCCAGAGACCATTATTCTTCGCCATGTGGGCTGTCCATGTTCTACCTGTGTTTCCTCATGAAATGACAACTGGCTTTCCCCAAAGTGAATGAGCCAAGGAAGAGTGAGCACAAGTGAACCAGAGAGCACCCAAGATAAAAACCATAGTGTTTTATAATCTAAACTTTAAAGTTACATTCCATCATTCCTGTCATATGAATATATAAAAGTATTGGTCACCAACCCTGATACAGTGTAGGAAGGGATTACACAAGGTTTGAATACCCTTGACAGTTATCGGTGTAGGCTATTGTGGAGGACTGGCTACCACTGCGGATTAAGCTGGTTGTTCATGTTGAGTGAGAGTCTGAGGTGGGCGGTGAGCAGTTGTGTTCTCGCAGAACCAGTTCAGCACTGTGGAACTCCCAAGCCTGTTGATTCTCTTGTTTGCTATTCAGAATGTCAATTGGTATTTTAAGTCTTTTACCTCTTTAAGAAAAAAGGTATATCATGACACTACCCAGAGCTGCTAAGATCCCAACACAATTTTATTTTCTCACAGATTTATACTAAAATTGTATTTACGGGAACATTCTTCTCCTACCTAGTTTCAGGGTGACTTAACAATTGCTAAGCAGTATTAATGAGAAATCTTCCTCTAACATCTCCTTAGTATAAAAAAAATCATCATCACTAAAAATGTAGTTCATTAAGCAAGACACCTTAAAATAAGTGCATCTTACTCCTTGTATACAGTATTTTACTTCTCATGTATTGTCTATTGCCAGGTTTTTATACCTGTTAATGCAATATCTCTATATTTACTTATGAGTCACATAGTGGTTTAGCTAAAATTTCTGCTTTTTTTAGGAATCCATCCTCTCTTAGGCATCTTATCTTTGAGATTACTGCTGCTTAACTTGGAATCTTAATTTGTTCATTGCCCTTTTCATAGACTTGAAACTTTGTGCTTGCCAAGTACATTAGGGATCAAATACGTAATTTTGTCCTCTTTAACGTCCTTTGTTTGAATTTTGGTTTCGTCTCCTTTGGTTATTCTAGTTCTAGCTCCAAAAATTTGCAAAGACATCTAAAGGCATTCTTGTTCTTGGCATTTCCTTCCTGCTTCTCTTATCTGCTTGTCCATTCATGGCACCAAGTTGTTCCTTTTTTATATTCTGAAATCCTATCTCTCACACAATATCTTCCTAGACTAATTGGATGCTAGGTGAAAGCTTTCCAAAACCTATTTATAAACCCCAAATCACCTCTAATTTCTTTGAGTAAATAATATACAAACTTAAAATCATCATTTTCTAAGTCTATTAAATTAGTTGGTTAGAAGGCAGGACCTGAAGCTAATGAAGTCAGGTTCACAGTTACAGGTTTGGAATATGGTGCAGTTCTTTTCTTCTCGCAGGCAAGAATTTTATACCAAGAGTGGGAGGCAAAATTGGGAGGGAGTCATTAGTCATAAGGTATGTAAAACTACCAAAACTACTGAAACAGAGCAGTGCCAGGACAGAGACTGCCTGAGTCAGAGTACCTGGACTTCAATTCAAGTTTGCTAATTAGTCATCATATGACCTTGAGTAATTTACTTGTCTTCTCAAGCCTAAACCTCCCGATCTAAACAAGGGGGTATACTAATAACTAGCAGATGATTAATTTAATAGCCAGTATAAATGAACAGAGTCGATAGTAAATACTCAAAGATACAGCTAAATAATTTTTAAACCAATTTCAGTCACATGCTAGTGAGAAAAGTGCAGTAGAACAAAATATTAAATAATTACTGGCATTAAAATATTTAAGTGTTTTGATCACATGGACTACCATAACTTGAATATTCCAGAAAAGTTGAGAACATATCTGTCGTGTTTATCAATCTGTAGTTATCACTTTGCACACTGTCTGGTACATTAAGCTTAATATTAATTATATACATATCAATATATATGAGTATATGTGTATATTGAGTATATGAAGAAACTATTGTAGTATTCAAATTTTATTTGGACTAGCATGTCTGATTTTTTGGGCTAGAAGGTCATAGGGAGTCCAATCACTGTTTTTTATAGAAACCAAATGCAAAAAGGCATGCAGTAAAATGCAGTTTGGCATTATTAATAATGGCTAAATCTTGGAAACACGTTAAATGTCCTACAGTAGAAAAATGGTTAAGGAATGGTACTATATCCACTCAAGCATATGTTATGTAGGAATTTTAAATGATGGTTATGAAACTATGTATCAAGTACATGAAATGGTAAAGGTAAAATACAAAATAACATAAACATTATAACAAGCATATAGAAATATAGAATTAATATCAGACATTCCCTGTTTCCCCGAAAATAAAACCTAGCCGGACAATCAGCTCTAATGCGTCTTTTGGAGCAAAAGTTAATATAAGACCCAAAACATAATATAATGCTCCAAAGATGAATTAGAGCTGATTGTCCGGCTAGGTCTTATTTTCGGGGAAACATCATTGTACTGATTTTTTTTTTAACTTGGAGGAAATACATCTGTATTCTAAAACTATTGTATTAAATTCAATTTAAAAAGTTTTTCACTATTTTTTATTTTCTGAATTATCGATAAGATTAGTTTAATTTTATGGTGAAAATAATAAATAATAAAATATAAAGTTATTTAAGCAATATAAATTATATGTTTCTAGCCAGAAATTAGATCATGAAATTTAAATATTACAATGGAAGTAAGCCATGTTAAACAGACCACAATTAGTAAGGTTTGTAAGGAATTAGAAGATGTATATCGGGGCTTTGCTACTGAGTTGGTATTGTTTGTCTTCTTATTTTGAGTAATTATTATGAAAAAAAATAGGTAATGTATGTAGTGACCTGTTTGTGTCCTGTCTGATAAAACAAATTACCAGAAACTCAGTGTCTTAAAATAACATGAATTTATTATCTTACAATTCTGGGGGTTAGATGTCTAAAGTGAGTATTATGAGACCAAAATCAAAATATTGGCAGTGCCATGTTTCTTCTGGCTCCAAGGGAAAATCCTTGTATCCTTTTCCTTGTCCTTTCAGCATCTAGAGGCCACTGGCATTCTTTGGCTTGTGGCCACTTCCTGTATCTTCAAATGACCACACTCCAACCTCTATCCTCATCACCCCATCTCCTTCTTCTGACTCTGACCTTCTTGCCTTCCTTTCACAAAGATTCCTGTGGTTACATTGAGCCCATCTGGAACTTTCCAGGGTGATATTCCCTTCTAATCTTAATCACATCAGCAAGCTCCTTTAGGGCATGTAAGATAAGACAGTTCACAGGTTCTAGAGATTAGGATGTTGACATCTTTAGGGAACCATTATTCTGTCTACCACAACATACTTATTTGGTTTTATATGAAATTTAAAAACGATACATACATTAATAGTCTTTTTTCAATTTTTTTTTGTATTAAATCTAAGTTTATAACTATGGAAAAGAGAATGATTTGATCATGAGAATAACAGGGATTTTAAAAGACATTGCCACTGGAAACTCAATTTGTTTCAATATAGGTTATATCTGACCATATGAGTCTATATGGGATATATTTAAGCATAGGTAATTATTTGAGCATCATAGAACAGCATAAATCTCTCTTAAAATCAAGTTCCTACTTTGTTTTTTTAAATCTTACCTCTATTGCTGACACCCTTTAAAAACAATAGGAACAAATCTTCTTTTTACCATTAAGTATTATTTTAGTAGCTATAGCTAACTTTGTTTTAATCAGGGATAATGGTAAAGGTATTAGTCCCTGTGTGGTTATAGTATATTGTGATACTTAAAAAGACATTAAAATATTTCAACTTAATATTTCCACTTGCAGTTATTTTAAATATTACCTTGAAGTTCATTTTCCATAATACGCACATAATACCTTCTAGTCATTTGCACAAATGCATTTAATTGATTCAATTAAAATAATTATAAGCCAACTGATAAAAATATGTGCATCTTAAGATGGTACACTTTAAAAATATGAGCTCCTTAAAATGGAAAGTCCAACTCGCGATTCTGAAATAGTGATATATCTATACTAGGAGATTAAAAATTTGTATATCAGATTTACTGATATGCATGAACTATAATTATATTTATCTTTCTGGGAAATCAGACAACTTTTAAAGCTTCTCTAATTTTTAAAATTTCAAAGTAATTTCTTAAATTATGACATATAATCATTTAATGATCCTTAGTTATAAACTCCAATTCCTTTGGAAACTGAATGACATTATTATTAGTGGTGACTCAAAGATCATCAACTGAAAACAAATGGAGGCTTTAAGTACACAGATTAAAGAACTCTGATAAGAAAGGATGTTACAGTAGATTAACAAGTATACACTCTGTATAAAATCCTGCACAGATTTCCCACAAAGCCATGATTATCTATATTGGCTGCTTAAAAAAACCTTCTGAGATCTTTTACAGCTACCATTTCCTGGGCACCAGTAAGATTATTCGGAGTAGAGAGGTGCTTGGCATTGGTCTTATTTAAAAAGTCACCAGGTAATTCTATGTGCTATGCAGGGTGAGAACCCCTACACTAAACAGATAATGATGGATGACAACCTGCAACTTTACTGTTTAGTCATCTGAAGTTACCAACTCTTAGGAACACACACACATAAATGCACACATAAATGAAAGTTTTCAGTATTGGTCATAATTTGACGATTTAAATAAATAATAAGGATATACATTCAGTATATATTAGTAATGATGTTATAGTTCAAATATGCATATAATATATATTCAGTGTATTGAAAATGATCTTCTTTCTCTCAGTCAATTAATTATTTATAATTACCATAGTTTTTTAAATTAGACTGCATTTTTAGACCTAGGGATATCAAGTAAAATCCAGATCAATTAATGGCAGGCACAGGTTTTAAAATTCCAAGACTATGTTCTCCATTATAATCATTATTGTCATAATTTCTGTTAAATGATGAACATATGAAAGAAATAGAAATTTAAATCATTTTTATCTATTTGTATATTGGTTGAAGGAGTTAACAATAATTAAAAAATCACCATTATGTACCAATGACTATTATAAGTACTGTGGCTACTTTAATCATCAAAACTATACTATGATGTAGAATTTTATTGTTTTTGGTTCTTTTTAAAAATAAATTTAACTTGATAAAATCAATGCATGATTATTCTCTGTCAGCAAAGCTACTGTCACCCTATTCTTCGGCCTACACTTCTTGCATCCATTTATCATCTCAGCTAATCGTATAGTCCACCTACTTCTACTACACGAAACAGAATCAAACAACCCAGCTGGCATCCCATCAGATAGAGACATAATCATTAAAATCATACAAACCATTTCAGAGAGTTCTAGGATCCCTTCAGACCATACACACACATACATATATTTCCACAGAAAATACAGAGAGTGCCAAAAAAAATGTACACACATTTTAAGAAAGGGAAAAACTGTATTAGCACTGTAATACTCAATACATACCAATAACAAAAGATGAATACAAGTCACGTTTGACTTCTGTACTTACAAGAGGTGCAAAAAGTGTTTACCATCAGTGTAAATTTAATACAGTTTTTTTTTCCTTTCTTAAAATATGTATACATTTTTTTGGCATTTTCTGTATACGAGGTCAGACAATTAAGTTCAAGAACTCAGCCTAGAAAAAGTGCTACATTCCTCTTGCTGAATATGACTACAATCACCTTTGAAGTTCTCCCCTTGGGAAGCTATGCACTGATGCCAGTGCCTATTCCACCCTTCAAAGCAATTTTGGAACTCTTTTTCTGGAATGGCCACCAGAGCTGCCGTCATATTACCCTTGATGTCCTGAATGTCATCAAAATGTGTCCCTTTCAATATTTCCTTTATCTTCGAGGAAAGAAAAAAGTCATTGGGGGCCAGATCAGGTGAGAAAGATGGGTGTTCCAATACAATTATTTGTTTACTGGCTAAAAACTCCCTCACAGACAGTGCCGTGTGAGCTGGTGCATTGTCGTGATGCAAGAGCCATGGATGGTTGGTGAAAAGTTCAGGTTGTCTGACTTTTTCATGCAGCCTTTTACACTTCCAAATAAACTAGTAAACTTGGTTAACTATTTGTCCAGTTGGTACAAATTCATCATGAATAATCCCTCTGATATCAAAAAAGGTTAGCAACATTGTTGCAACAAGTTCACGAACTTAATTGTCAGACCTCATATGTCCTTCTTTATGCCTACTATTTTTCTAAAATTCTCATTCATTTAATTAAGCATTCTTATAACCAGTGTTTTAAACTCTGTGTCTGGTAGGTTGTTTGCCTCCATTTTATTAAGTTCTATTTCTGGAGGTTTCTCCTTTACATGGGACATGTTTCTTTGTTTCCTCATTCTGGCTTCCTCTCCGTGTTTGCTTCTATGCATTAGGTAGACCTCCTGTGTCTCGCAGTTTTGCTGGGTGGCCTTATGTAGTATGTGTTCTGTGTGGTCCAATGGCACAGTCTCCCTGATCTCCTGTGCACGTGATCCAGGAGTGTCCTTTGTGTGTGTTGTGTTTTTTCTCCTGTTGTAGTTGAGCCTTGATCATTTTTTTTCATGCATCCGTGGGTGGGACTGACTCCAGGGCTAACTGTGAGGATTGACTATGCCCACAATGCATGAGCTGCTGTGTGGGGACTGACCCCTCAGAGGGCGATTAGCTCTTGTGGGCTCTTGTGCCTATTAAGACTACTCTTTGAGTGTGTCGCTAGTGGAGTTAACCAGGTAGTTTCCTGGTGTGGTCTGAAGCTGGCGTCTGGCTGTGTTTTTCTAGTGTCTCTTGGGACGCACTCTTGTAAGCCTATTTCAGCCTTGTGTGTGACCAGCCAGGGCTACCTTGTATGAACTTCAAAGCTATAGGTGTTTAGCTGCTGCCTGTGTTGGACCTGGAGGCATGTGGCCACAGAGAACTGAGTCTAGCTGCCATCAGTATCAAGCATGGGGAAGCTTAGAAAAGGTTCAGAGCCCCTTAGGTCTGTTGCCACCTGGTGGCTGCCCATGAGGCTCAGCCGCTCATAGAGCCACCTTAGGTATGCAGGCCGGGCGGGTTAACCCAGTGTTAAGGATGGATGCAGCACCAGCTGGGCAGGGCCAGAGGCCAGGGAATCACGAGGCATCATGAGTGGTTTTTTACAAAGTTAATGCTGATTCGGTTCTTGGGCCACTGCCTGGCCTGTGACCACTTCACAGTTTGCCCTGAGAACACTGCAGCCATCCATCACTCGTTTCAGGCCTTCAGCTTCCCAAGAGCCACCAAGAAGAGGCTGTAGCACAGATTGTGTCTCACTGCCACAAACAAAAGTTCCCCAGGCTGTTGCAGGCTGTTTGCTGCTGTAAAAGGCTTCCACTGCTTGTGGAACAGGGCCATCTGCCCAGGAGCTGGAGTGCCTCTGGTAATGCAGTACTAACTGTACATGGCGGGACTCAGGATGTCACCAAGGCGGTATTCACATGCAGATTTTACCCCATCAATGTTGTCTCAGATTTGGCCCTAAAGGAGGGTTCAATATAGAAAATACAGTGCCCTCCTGTAGGCTACACATGAGGCCGGCTCCACACAGGAAAATGTCCATTTCAAACACTGTTACTGGTGCTCCCCTCCCATTGACACCATCTCTGCCTCCCTAAATGTTTTCACCAGCCCCAGTAGCTTTAGTCACTCCCTCCAGAGTCAGTCC
Source organism: Rhinolophus sinicus (assembly GCF_057876585.1). Lineage (NCBI taxonomy): Eukaryota > Metazoa > Chordata > Mammalia > Chiroptera > Rhinolophidae > Rhinolophus > Rhinolophus sinicus. The sequence goes on from NC_142503.1 coordinate 71,669,082, forward strand.
TAGAAGGAAAGTATTTGAGTGGTGAGACGGGCTAATATTCTGACACTTTGGCCAGCAGAGAGAAGGAAAAAGGAAGCAAGGTTCTTTTGTCCTTCAAAAAGGAAACAGGGTTTCCTTCAGATTGGGAACCCTGCCCCCAACAAGAAGAAAAAAATTTTAATGCCCGGTAGCCAAAAATAATGTATTTCTGTGTGGGCAAAATTTTTAGCTCCCAGCATTTAAATGTACCTGTCATGGATCTATGCCAATTGCAATATTCTATACCAGAGAAACAGTTAGGAAGTTGCAGATGATAATGTCATTGATATTTCACCACAGCATTGATTTACTTAACACTGTTTACTGCTTATCATGAGCCCAGCACTGTTTTTAGTTTTGTAGAAATACTAACATAATACTCACAAAACTTCTTTGATATAGGCAGTATGATTAACCCTGATTTTACTCGTGAAGGAACTGAGATATGAAGAGGTTATGTAATTTACCAAAGGTCATTCTCTAAAAAGTGGCAGGCTGAGATTTGAAGTTGGGTTTCATAGTCCATGCTCTTAACCATTATTCTATGCTGCCTCTCACTGCAAGGCATGGTTTGCTGGATGACATTTCCTAAATACTAACAACATTTTCTTTCTTGTACCGTTAAGTAGGACAGATGACCAAATGAGGATTTAGTTTTTCATGAAAATGTTATCCAACTATATAGTCTACAGCAAGTGCTATCAGTGTGTCATCTAAAAACCTTCTCTCTTGTCTTTTCTGTGGGTTCCTTTTCTGTTCCTCTGGAATCTGCTTTTGCTTATAGCATGCACCTAGACCTCTCCTTGGAGGACTGCCATTGAACTACCGGAGCTGCCTTGCCTAAATAAGCATACAGTTAGAAGTGCCTGATGATTTATATACCCCTGAGTTGGACCTTCTCCAGTGACTACCTGCATAGAAGTATGAGGTCCAGTACCATTGCTTTGAAGAGAAAAATCTCTAAAATATAACTTACAATATAGAATATCCTATGAGGTGGCTATGGAACTCACTCTCCATAGGACTTTGCCTGAAATCATGTCCATGCTTACTCTCTCCTTTCCCTGTCCTGCCTGATTGCATTCTTTAACCTTGAGAGCTATTCCTTAATGAATCTCTAGCATACATACTAACTATAAAGTCCATTTTTTAGGACTCAGGGACCTGTTGAAAACAAACAATACTGTTCCTAATCAACTTAAGCAGAAAATAGATACTTTGGAGGTATGTTGAGTAGATCATGAAACCAGTAGGAAGTTTAAAAGCTGGAACAAAAAATTGGTAAGAAACAAAGTGACTGGAAAGCTAACAACAGAAGCAATGTCTCATCATAAAATATGTGATTCTATAGTTCACACACATTGGTGTCACTACTAAAAACTTCTCACATTACCGCCACCAGGCATTGGCCTTGTCCAGGACTCTCAGGTCTAACACTTCCAGTGTAAATTGTGCCTACCGCCTCGGAGATAAAGAGTAGGAAACGTGTGACTCCTCCACTTTAATAATTGGACCTATAACATGGGATGAAGGCCAGATATTGGCTACATTCTAACATTCCTAGGATTTAATCTTGAATACTTCAATTTTCTTTTGTAATTATACTCAATTTCCTTTATTTTGAATGCTCTTTTTGCTTGCCATCTTGTGTTCTTCATATAACTAAATTCTACCCACTTTTTATAATATAATCCAAAAGCTAATTAGAATATGACATTGCTCCAAATTCACCTCACTAAATCTATCCCTCTATACTTCAGGCACTAATTAGTACTTTATCAATATCTTAATATTTACATTCTATATGAGACTAATTTTTTTCTGGACTTTTAATGGCTTAACCCAATACTTTGATGGCAATTTTGGTATAATAAAATTTGTCAAATAAATTAGAGGAAGAGCCTCAGCAATATTAAGAGAGGGATTTGGTAGACTTTTTAACAGGATATAGCAATTAATTAAATTTGGAAGGTCAGGTAAAGAAAGTTGCTACGTTTGTTTCTCAGAGTTGAAGCTTTATTGTCTAAGTACAACATGGTGTCATTAAGATATTTAAAGAAAATAGAAGCAATTGGTTTGATAATTAGAATGTCTAGCAACATTTAAGTTGTGGACATACTGAGTTTGGACTTATTAATATCCTTTAAGATTGGTAAGTCTAGTACATTCTTAGAAAATTGAGTCTGAAAATCAAGTGAGAGATGAGGGATAAAAAGTTAGATTTAAGTGTTCTCAGAATACAAGTGAGAATAGAAGCCATACATGAGACTACTCGTGGAAAATGCATAGAATGAGAGGGGAAGAGAAATATTTTGATAAGGAGCCTTAGGAAGTGTCACTTGTGAAGCAAGAGAAATGATGAGCAGAGGAAAACCAGGACAGAACTGAGATCAAGAAGCCATGAGTTCTAAAGAGTGCAAAGAAAGAAGATATATTAGAAGAAATTACCCTTTTGGCTATTCATGGCTACGTGGCCCCAATTCTTCACCCTTCCTGGCATTGATGTTCTTTGCTTTGTAACTTTGCTTCTTCCTGACACAAAAGACAGAGTGTATTTTCCTAACCTCTTGTTATGGGGCTCTTCTGTGGGGCTTACTTTGACCAATTAAATAGGGACAAAAGTAAGAGTGACTAATTCAAACCTAGGCTTTAAGAGGCCTCACATGTTTCCACTTGTCCTTCTGTACCTTTGCCATCACCATGAGAAGACTGTCCCTGGCCAGTTTACTAGTCCAAGTACAATAAGAGACTCATAGAACCTACCTGGACTCCGCCTGCACTTAGAGCTGCCCTCCTCAGCTTAGCCTAGAGCAGCAGGGCCACTCCAGCTGAACGGCAAATATGTGTGAAATAAATGCATACTGTATGCCACTGAGAACGTTGTTTTTGTTAGAAGCAAGAGCTTATTGATAGAGGATATTGGTGACTTTAGAGAAGTCATTGACTGTATGTTGACAGGTCCATACACCAGGTATTAATGTCTTGAAAGGTGAACTAGAAAGAATAAATTGAAATCAGTGACAAGTTGGTCATTAAAGGGCTCCAAATAATTGAGATATTAACTTTATTAAGACTAAATATAACAAGATAATGGAGAAAGTGTGCAAGGTTACATACTCTTATTATGAATGTAAAAGTCAGGAAATAAGACTCCACATATACACTTAAACATTTAAACCATAGTTATTAACAGAGAAAATTTCAGGCCAATGAGGGAATTGATATTGGTTAAGTAAGTTTTTAACAGTACTGCTTAAATCATGTTGTATAGAAAAGATCGTCTTTATTATACAGTTGGAAATATAAATTTACTTGCAGCAGAAGAAAAACGGCCAGGATCTTACCTTAGTAATGCAACTTTGTAAATTGGAAGCAGCACCTAAATAGATAAAACAAGATGATTCACATGATTGCTAGGAAGTTCACTAAATGTTGCCAATTTGGCAAATTAGTCTGTTTGCAAATTAGTAATGTTTTAAATAAAGAAAACACATCAAAGGGCATGCCTTTTCATTTATTTTGACATTTTTATAATTTAGTCTAATTATTTGTGAAACTGTAACCCATTAAGCTGGCCTTTAGTATAGTTTGTGAAACATAATGACATTTTAGTCAAAGAAGTACTTACTTTCACTTTCTATAGCACATTCAGGCAGAATACTTAGTGGGGTAATTAATTAAAACCTAAAATGTCAAGTCTTACCCACACCTCCGTGCATTAGCCAAAGGTATATACAGACTGGAAATCAGAGAATTCAAAATGGGTTCTTAGTTTAATATGCATTTCCAGAGACAAATCTGTGAAATTAATTCTCTGGACAATGTATGCACTATCTATTTTGCCTAATTATTTACCTAACATCAAATATACCTTCATTTAGACTAACGTGTATGATTTTGCCATTTCACCAGTTTCTTTAAACTTTGTATAATCTTGCATTTCAATGTCCTGTACCTATCATTTTGTTGTCACTTTGTTCCTGGAAACACCCAAAGTATCGTTACAGGGGATTTTCAGCTCTATTTTAGACCAACCTTGTATTAATATTACATGCAGATGATTATTTTAAAAAATAGTAATTATGGATTTTTGTTAAAATTGAGATGATTTCTTTTTTCTGTAATTTACATCATATGAAGTAATTCCTAGTTTGCAAGGCTGCAAGTTTCTCGGTCTGTCAAGGCTCACTGCAAATTATTAAGACCACATACAAGTAGAACCTCGCAGCATTTCCTCCAATTTGGTTTTCTAAGTAAATAAAGCCTGCAGTACAGTCTCCTGTTAATGAGGAATGAATCTGAGTTTTTCCTGATAAATCAAGGGGCTGTGCTTATTAAACAAAGATGATGTTATTGATTCAAAGGGCATGCTCTTTACGCAGTTTTTTTTTTTTCTAATTGTTTGTGCTGATCCATCTACATTTTACATTTTACTTCCCATTTTAGCCTCATGCATTTTATAAAATGCCCAGCCGAGCTTACAGCTTTATGATAGACATAAAATGATATAATACTCACTGGCCAATGAATAGTAGACCCCTTGACCTTCCCATTATTAATGGCAAGTTGGGCTAACTGCCTGATAGGCACATTAATCCTAGTGTCAACATCAAGGAGAATTTCTGTTTGAGGAAATATAAATTATATATGCACAACTAAAATAAGAAACCAGCAATATAAATACTTGTAAGTAAACTTTTTCTTAGTTAAAAAGAAAACATTTTTTTCATCTTCCTTCAGTGCAAATAAGATTTTTTTTTTTTAACACAATAAGTAACGTTGATCTACCCTGGCAAAAACAGCAGCCTATGACACATTCATCATGAGGTTGCAGTACTCTTAAATGGCATGAGCAACATTAACTAATAGGATAGAAAAATGCCGTAGAATTTTGCTCATTTTCCTTGTGCAAGATGTACTCCTAAGTTAATGGAAGTTCTGCTAGAATACCTGATAGATTGAGCATGAAACAATTCCTTGGCAAGAATGTAAAATTTTATTTTACAAAGATCATATCCTATCATTTTGGTAAATGCACCATGTACACTTGAAAATAGTTTGAATTTTGTCATTGTATAATGTAGAGCACACTACATGACAATTAGGTCTGTTACTTAGGACAAGTTTGTTAATTGTGTTGTTCATATTTTCTTTATCCTTACTGATTTTTCTTAGATGCAGGTATTATTAACTTTTGAAGTTCTGTGAATGGCAATTTCATATATATGGTGCATCTATGTATTGATTTCATTGAAATTTAGAAGCCATATTTTCCAATTGATTTACGTCTTTATCATTCTGAACTTTCACTCTTTATCTCTAGCTCTTGCCTTACAATTGATTTTTTTTTAATTAAAGTTTATTGGGGGTGACAATTGTTAGTAAAGTTACATAGATTTCAGGTGTACAATTCTGTATTACATCATCTATAAATCCCATTGTGTGTTCACCACTCAGAGTCACTGCTCCTTCCATCACTATATATTTGATCCCCTTTACACTCATCTACCACCCCCTTCCCTCCTTACCCTCTGGTAACCACTAAACTATTGTCTGTGTCTATGAGTTTTTGTTTCTCATTTGTTTGTTTCGATCTTTTGTTGTTTTTGATTCCTATACCACATATCAGTGAAATCATATGGTTCTCTACTTTTTCTGTCTGACTTAGTTCGCTTAGCATTATAACCTCAAGATCCATCCATGCTGTCACAAATGCTACTACTTCATCTTTTCTTATGGCAGAATAGTATTCCATTCTGTATATATACAACAACTTCTTTATTGAATCATCTATTGAAGGACACTGGTTATTTCCATGTCTTGGCCACTGTAAATAAAGCTGCAATGAACATTGGAGCATATATATCTTTATGGATAAATGTTTTCATATTTTTTGGGTACATATGCAGGAGAGGGATTGCTGGGTCACATGGTAATTCTATTCGTAATTTTTTGAGGAACCTCCACATTGCCTTCCATAATGGCTGCACCAGTCTGCATTCTCACCAACAGTGTATGAGGGTTCCTTTTTCTCCACAGCCTCTCCAACACTTGTTACTATTTGTCTTGTTGATGATAGGCATTCTAACAGGCATGAGGTGATACCTCATTATGGTTTTTATTTGCATTTCTCCGATGATTAGTGATGTTGAGCTTTTTTTCATATGTCTATTTGCCATTTGTATGTCCTCTTTGACGAAATGTATCTTCAGGTCCTCTGCCCGTTTTTCAATTGGGTTGTTTGTTTTTTTGTTTTTGAGTTTCATGAGTTCCTTGTATATTTTGGATATTAGCCCCTTATCGGTGGCACTGTTTGCAAAAATCTTCTACCATTCAGTTGGTTGTCCCTTAATTTTGTCAATGGTTTCTTTTGCTGCGCAGAAGCTTTAAAGTTTGATATAGTCCCATTCATTTATTTTTGCTTTTACTTCCCTTGCCTTTGGAGTCAAATTCATAAAATGCTCTTTGAACCCAAGTTCCATAAGTTTAGTACCTATGTTTTCTTCTATGCAGCTTATTGTCTCAGGTCTTATGCTTAAGTCTTTGATCTATTTTGAATTAATTTTGGTACATGGTGACAGATAGCAGTCCAGTTTCATTCTTTTGCACATGGCTTTTCAATTCTGTCAGCACCATTTATTGAAGAGGCTATCTTTTCTCCATTGTATGTTTTTTGCTTCTTTGTCAAAAATTATCTGTCCATATTTATGTGGTTTTATTTCTGAGTTCTCAATTCTATTCCATTGGTCTATGTCTCTATGTCTATGTTCCATTGGTCTGTGTTTTTCTGCCAATACCATGCTGTTTTGATTATTGTTGCCCTGTAGTACAAACTAAAGTCCGGGAGTGTGATACCTCCAGCATTGTTCTTTTTTCTTAAAATTGCTTTGGCTGTTCGGGGTCTTTTGTGGTTCCAAACAAATCTGATGATTTTTTTGTTCTATTTCTTTAAAAAATGACATTGGGATTTTGATGGGGAGTGCATTAAATCTGTATATTGCTTTGGTTAATATGGCCATTTTAACTATGTTGATTCTTCCAATCCATGAGCACAGAATGTCTTTCCATTTCTTTGTGTCTTCTTTGATTTCTTTAAAATGTCTTATAGTTTTCAGCCTATAGGTCTTTCACATCCTTGGTTAAATTTATTACTAGGTATTTTAATCTTTTTGCTTCAATTTCAAAAGGAATTCTAGTTTTTTTGTTGTTGTATTTTTTTTTTTCTTTTTCTGAGATTTCATTGTTAGTATATAGGAATGCAATGGACTTTTGTATGTTGATTTTGTAGCCGGCCACATTACTGTATTCGTTGATTGTTTCTAATAGCTTTTTGGTGGAGTCTTTAGGGTTTTCTATATATAGCATCATGTCATCTGCAAAGAGTGACAATTTAACTTCTTCATTCCCAATTTGGAAGCCTTTTATTTCTTTCTCTTGCCCAATTGCTCTGGCGAGGTCTTCCAACACTATGTTGAAAAGCAGAGGTGATAGGGGACAGCCCTGTCATGTTCCTGAACATAGAGCAAAGGGCTTCAGTTTTTCACCATTAATTATGAGATTAGCTGAGGGTTTGTCATATATGGCCTTCATTATGTCAAGGTATTTTCCATCTATACCTATTTTATTAAGTGTTTTAATCATAAGTGGATGTTGTATCTTGTCAAATGCTTTTTCTGCATCAATTGATATAATAATATGATTTTTGTCCTTTATTTTGTTTATGTGCTGTATCACATTGATGGATTTGCATATGTTGAACCATCCTTGTGCCCCAGGGATGAACCCCACTTGGTCATGATGAATAATCTTTTTAATGCATTGTTGCATTCGATTTGCTAGAATTTTGTTTAGGATTTTTGCATCTGTATTCATCAGAGATGTTGGTCTGTAGTTCTCTTTTTTTGTGTTGTCCTTACCAGGTTTTGGTATCAGGGTAATGTTGGCCTCATAAAATGAGTTAGGGAGTACTGTCTCTTCTTCAATTTTTTGGTAGAGTTTGAGCAGGATTAGTATTAGATCCTCTTTGAAGGTTTGGTAGAATTCACTAGTGAAGACATCTGGTCCCAGACTTTTGCTTTTGGTAAGGTTTTTGGATGACTGTTTCAATTCTGTTACTGGTGATCGGTCTGTTTAGATTTTCCAGTTCTTCATGGTTCAGCCTTGGAAGGCTATATGTTTCTAAGAACGTGTCCATTTCTTCTAGGTTATTGAATTTGGTGGCATATAGTCCTTCATAGTATTCTTGGATGATCCATTGTATTTCTGTGGCATCTGTGATAATTTCCACTTTTTCATTTCTGATTTTCTTAATTAGTGTCTTCTCTCTTTTTATCTTAGTGAGCCTAGCAAAGGGTTTGTCAATTTTGTTAATCTTTTCAAAGAACCAGCTCTTTGTCACATTAAATTTTTCTATTGTCTTTTTGTTCTCGATTTCATTTAGTTCTGCTCTGATTTTTATTATTTCCTTTCTTCTGCTAACCGTGGCTTTTATTTGTTCTTCTTTTTCTAGTTCTTTAAGGTATAATGTGAGGTTATTTATTTGGGATTTTTCTTGTTTCTTGAGATAGGCCTGTAATGATATAAATTTCCCTCTTCAAATTGTTTTCACTGTATCCCCAAAATTTTGGTAGGATGTATTTTCATTGCCATTTGTTTCTATGTATCCTTTGATCTCTCCTCTAATTTCTTCCTTGACCTGATCATTCTTTAAAAGTATGTTGTTTAATCTCCATGTATTTGTGTTTTTTACTGCTTTCTTTCTGCAGCTGATATCCAATTTGAAAACCTAGTGATCACAGTATATGGTTGGTATGATTTCAATGTTCTTAAATTTGCTGAAGTTAGTTTTATGTCCCAATATATGGTCTAGCCTTGAGAATGTTCCATGCACACTAGAAAAAAATTGTATAATACGATGTTTTAGGATGAAGTGCTCTGTAAATGTCAATTATGTTCATTTCATCTAAAGTGTCATTTTGGGCTGCTATTTCATTATTATTTTCTGTTTGGATGATCTATCCATAGCTGTCAATGATGTATTTAGGTCCCCTAGTATAATACTGTTTTGGTCAATTTCTCCCTTTACTTCTGTTAGTAGTTGCTTGGTATATTTCGGTGCTCCCTGATTGGGGGCATAAATATTGATGACTGTTATGTCCTCTTGTTGTATAGTCCCCTTTACCATTATGAACTGTCCATCTTTGTCTCTTGTTACATTTTTCACCCTGAAGTTTGTTTCATCTGATATCAGTATAGCTACACCTGATTTTCTCTGGATACCATTTACTTGGAGTGTCAATTTCCACCCTTTCACTTTGAGTCTATGCTTGTCCTTGTAGCTGAGATGTGTCTCTAGGAGATAGCATATGGTTGGGTTTAGTTTTTTGATACAATCTTCTACTCTTGCCTTTTTATTGGTGAGTTCAGTCCATTTACATTTAGGGTGATTATTGATATGTGAGGATTTCCTATCATTCTATCTTTAGTTTTCTGGTAAAACTGTGTCTCCATTGTTTCTTTGCCTTTTTGTTGTTGTCTATTATTTCTGTGTGGTGGTATTCTATGATGTTTCCCTCTGTCTCTTCTTTTATTACAGTATATATTTCAGGTCTGGATTTTTTTATTGAGTGGTTACCCTTAAGTTTATGTAAAAGAAAGTTTCATATTTAGAGTATTCCATTTTCTTCAGCATGCCTACTTTCTCCATTCCCATATTCCGGTTCAGTCCTTTACTCTCCACCTTTTAATGTTTTGTTTGCCACAAATTGTCCCTGTTGATGGTGGTCAAATAGCCTCCTTTCATATTTCTTGTAGTACAGGTCATGTATTAGAAAATTCCTTTAGCTTCTGTATGTCTGGAAAGATCTTTATTCCTCCTTCATACCTAAAGGATGCCTTTGCTGGGTATATTATTCTTGGCTCATAATTTCTGTCTTTCAATAATTTGAATATTTGGTTCCACTCCCTCCTAGCTTGTAGAGTTTCTGCTGAGAAATCTCATGATAATCTAATGGGCTTTCCTTTTTAGGTTACCATCTTCTTTTCCCTGGCTGCCTTGAGGATTCTTTCTTTATTGTTGATTTTTGACAGCTTGAATACAATATGCCTTGGAGAAGGCCTGTTACGGTTGAGGTAATTAGGTGTTCTATTTGCTTCTTGGATTCGAGGATCCATTTCTTTCCACAAATTTAGGAAGTTCTCATTGACTATTTGTTTGAATATATACTCTGTTCCCTTCTCTTTTTCTTCTCCTTCTGGTATGCCCATTATTCTTATATTGCTGTTTCTGAAGGTGTCAGAAAGTTCTTGTAGAATTCTTTCATTTCTCTTAAGTCTCAAGTCTCTTTCTTCTTCCATCTGTGTCATTTCCAGGTTTCCATCTTCGATGTCACTGACTCTTTCTTCCATCTGGTCAACTCTACTACCTAAGCTGGCTATTTCATTCTTCATTTATTCTATTGAGTTCTTAATCTCCAGAAATTCTATTTGGTTCTTTTTCAAAATTTCAATCTCTTTGGTAAAATGTTCATGTTGTTCTTTGATGGTGTTTCTGAGTTCATTAAACTGCCTTTCTGTGTTTTCTTGCATCTCATTGAGTTTTTTCAGAACTACAATCTTGAATTCTCTGTCATTTAAGTCATATATTTCCATATTTTTAAGTTCCTTTTCTGGAGACTTTTCACTTTCTTTCTGATCTGTCTCGTTGCCTTGGTTATTTATGGCAATTAATTATTTATTATTTCTCTTCCTAGATATCTACAGGAGTGGCTTCTGCAACAGGTTGATAAAAGAACGTCTTTCTTTTGTTTTCTAGTACGTATTGGTAGAATGTTTTATTTTCTCTCCAACTGCAGTCTTTTTTTCTCTCTCACACTGTAGTGTTATGTTTTCTCTGCACTATTCCAGCTTCTCACACAACAGGAGTTTCCCTGGAATGCAGGCTTCTCCTCTTTTAAGAGTTCTCCTGGGTCATAGGGTGCCGTATGTGTATGGGGATGCAGAGAGCTTTTGAAGTTCCAAACCTCTTCCTGCACCAGATTCAGAACCCGTGTGTTTCAGCAGTTCTGGTTACTCCTGCAGGGATCTGCCCAGATAGTTGGGGAGAGGGGCAGGGTGAGTTGTGAAAGGTGGTCCAGAGCAATGGCAGCGACCACCATCACAGCCAGTTCTGCTTCCAAAGCTCCCTCCCCTTTGCCGGAACTAGTTGGGCTGCGAATCTGTGTCTGTGGACCACAATTTTCAGAACTGCAAATATTCTGTTCTTTTGATCTGACTCTGCTACTATTCCACTTCTAGCATTGGGCAGGTGGGGACAGGGCAAGTTCTGGGAGGGTGGGGAGGGGGCCGCTAGTCTCAGTGCCTAAGGCTTCCGTTCTCTGTGGCAGTGAGGGCTTAAACCACTGTTTTCAGCCTTCTTCCCTCAGTCTTTGCTCTGAGGTCTCTGCCGTGAGTGTTGGGTTCAGCCGTGTTATATGCTGTCCCCTCAGCCCTTTGGGCCATAAGCAGAGCCCTAGCAGTCTGAGTTCTTTTCTCTCCTGCAGCTGTGGTACTTCCAGGATGCAGGGAGCTCGGAGCACTGAGCTAGGTCTGCGTCCTGAGCCTGTGCTGCTCCGTCTGAGCTCTTCGCCCTTCCCTCCTCCCCTTCTCCCACAATTTGCCCACTTTTAGGTGAATTCAGCAGTGAGACTCTTCATCTTGCCTGTCTGCTGTGCAGGGAGTCCTTTGTGGAGTTATAGTTTTTAAATTTGTTGTAAATTCCAGGGGAGATTTCCAGAGGCTCACCTCACGCCACCATTTTGATCTAACCTCTGCTTACAATTGTTTTTGATATTAACATAGCCACAAACATTTTATTTTGCATTGTATTTACATGGTTGTATCTTTTATTCAATCCTTTAGATTTCAGTCATTCTATATTTTTATACTAAGCTGTTTCTCTTAGGAGTAGCATATAGTTGAGATTTTTAAAATCGAATTTAACAATTGTATTCTTTATGTAAAGTATTTTGTTCACTTATAGTAAATGTAATTGAAGATATAGTTTACTTCATATCTGCCACCTAATTACTTGTTTCCTATTTGGCTAACCAGGTTTATGCTCTCATAAAGCTGTCTTTTGGATTGATCTGTTGTTTTTTTGTGTTGTTGTGTTTCTGTTGTTTTCCCTCAATTAATTTCTTAGTTACAACTTCTCTTCCTGTTCTTTTAATGATTAATGTAGATTACAACATACAGTCTTGAGTCATTATAATTTAATATAAATTATTACTTTTAACACTACTTCTGTAATGCTAGCGACATCAAACACTTCATATATATCTACCACCTTTCACATTGTTTTCATGCATTTGAAATATATATATATATATATATATTTGTATATGTATATATATATATATATATATATATATATATATATATATATATATATATATTTGTATATGTATATATAATGTATATGTATGGCTGCAGGTATTATTGTTGTTATTTTGTCCAGTCAGTATTCATCTATATGAATGTCACCTTTGTCATTCCTTCATGGGTTTATATATCTTGGGATTGTTTTCTTCCTACCTTAATAATTCCCTTATAATTGTTTTTAGTATAGGTTTGATGGCAATACAGTCTGTATGTTTTTATCTCTCTGAAAATTTCTGTAATTGACCTTTATTTTTAATTTTATTATTTATAATTTTTTTTATATCCTTATTTTTTTAAATTGGTGAGTAGAGAAATCTTGGTTCATTTGATGTCAGTATTTTTTTTTCTTTGAAAGAAATATGTGTACATCTTTTGGCTATTTTTAATATTTTCTCTTTGTCTTTAGCTTTCAATAATTTTATTATGGCATGCCTAGGTGCACTGTACTTTATATTTATCCTGCTTGGAGAACAGAAATTCTCTGATCTGTACATTTCATCAGTTTTGGAAAATTCCAGCCCTTATTATTTTTTGAATTATTGCTTCTGTCCCAATCTTTCTTTCTCCTCTCTCCTCAAACTTCAATTCTATGAGTACATTACACCTTTCTGTTGCATGTTGTATGCTTCTTATGCTGTTTTTGGCATGTTCCTTTTTCCATCATGCTTTACTTTGGATATATGCTATTGATATGTGTTCTGGCTCATTAATACTTTTTTCTGCTTGTATCTGATCTCCTGTTAAACTAATCTATTGAGTTCTTATTTTATTCATTTTTCAATTCTAGAATTCCTCTTTAAATCTCTCTCATAGATGCTATTTCTCTGAATGAAATTTTCTATCTCTCATTGATTCTTCCATGACTCTCTCTTTTCTTTGATTTATTAATCATAGTTATTTAAAGCACATTTTATTAACGCCAATATTTTGTCCAATTAAGAAAAAGAAAACACTTTTTTGTTCTAATTTGCCATATCCGAGATTATCTCCCCAGTCAAAGGGAAAAGTTAAGTTGTTTTGCTTGTCTGTGTGTTATTACAACTAGAATTTTCTGTTATTTATATTTAAATTCTTAAGGGTGAATTTCCTCTATTTAATTTTTAGAACCACTTGGAATTTGAGCTCTATCCAATATTAATATTATAGATTTGACTTACACAAGGTGTGCTCAAAAAACACGGTGAATGTTTAAATTTTTAAAAAATACAGTATAAGACACATTGCCATTAATTCCCCTCAAAAGACTCCCCCCGCTTTGAACACACTTATCCCATCACTCTTGCCACTTTCAGAAGCAGTTCTGGAAGTCCTCTTTTGTAAGTGTCTTTAGTTGCGCTGTCATGTCTGCCTCGATGTCCTGAATCGACCCAAAACACTTACCTTTCATGGTTGCACACTGCCAGATCCAGTGAATAAGGTGGATAAGAACACACCATAATGTTTTCATTTTACAGAAATTGCCATACCAGAAGCAATGTGTGATACAGAACTTTCTGCTATGATCATAAGGTACAGTGAATGCTGCTGCTGAGTGCCATCCAACCGAAAGGCAGAGATCTTCAATGCGGGAAGCTGAGCATCCAACCTTAGTAACAGTGTGTGACAAGTTTCAACTTGTTCAGTGTAGTCAATTGGGTGTGAGCTATGCTTGAGAGATGGTGTGTTTTAAAGTGTGCCCTAAATCATCCTCCATCATGACAATGCTCCGTGTCAGACATTGCTTTTGATATACAGCAGGTTCTGTCAAACAAAAGCATTACAGTGTGTCCTCATCCACCTTACTCACCAGATCTGGCACTGTGTGACTTCTGACTCTTCCCCAAAGTCAAAATGACCATGAAAAGTAAACATTTTGAATGGATTCAGGACATCGAGGCAGCCATGACAGAACAACTAAAGACATTCACAAAGAGGACTTCCAGAACTGCTTCAGAAAGTGGCAAGAACGATGAGATGAGTGTGTTTGAAGGTAGGGGAGTATTTTGAGGGGGATTAATGGCAATGTGTCTTTTACTGTAATGATTTTTGTTTATTTAAACATTCACCATATTGTTTAATCACACCTTGTATGTCTGTTTTTACAAGCATGTTTATAGAATTGTCTTAATATGTAAGGAAATACAACTAGACAAGTTCCTAAACTGTCAATTATTCTGATCAGGAACCAAATTAAGCTAATTTTTGGACAAGAAACTATTTGGGGAATAGAATTTAGAAATAATCCATCAATACTCTATTAAGTTTAACTTCAATCTATATGTAAAGTTTAATGCTAGAAATTGTCATGTTTTCTACTTTGGGATTATAAGAAATTGTTTCGTAATTTAGGAAGTTGTTTCATGTTCTAAACATTCCTAGAGACATATTTAGGCTAACTACAGATTCACTTCAAAACATGCCATTACCTTGAATAAGTAATATATGATTTCTGTGTTCTCTGCATCAAAATCAATAACTTTTTAATGAGGCACTAAGTCACCCTAGATATTAAGATGAGAGTTAAAAAATAATGCATTCTTTGGTGTTATTTTCTTTCTCACATTTAATTCTAACCTGGGCTAGCTTTTGAAAATTAACAAAATTAAAAACTTTTTGCAAAATAGTCTGTCACCCAATAATTTATTTTAGTTTAGATTGCAAAGATCTCGTGTATTAAACATTAGCTTCTTAGCATTTATAATAACCTATTTTCATTTGTTTTCTCACTTATTAGTTTTGGATAGTATATTTGCATTTGGATTACTGTGTATAAATCAGTAAACTTCATAGGTAAGAGCAGGAAAGGCAAAGAAAAATATGGCTTCACACAAATTATTCACATTTAAAGAAGAAGGACTATATAGATAAATATGCAAACCTATTTTTCCAGTATTTCATATAAACTGTTATGAATGTTCTGCTATATAGAACAAATGGAAAATTTTGTGTAATGCCTTCAGGAGTCACAATAACACGTTTAATTAACAGGTATTTCAAATACCATTATTTCTTCCCTGAGCACCTCATGTGTGTTCTTATATAAAAATAAATATTTTAATGATGATTATTTTATTATCAGATTCAATTTTGAAGAAAATATCTAACCGACCTTTAATTTCAAAATTTTTGCTAGATTCAGGAATAAACATGTAACAATTGTCAAAATGAAAATATCAAATGGGGACCTCCAGCTAAAATTGTTACAGAATGTTAAAATCAAGTAACTATATAGAAATTTCCAAGAAAATGGGAAAACCTGTTCTATGACTCTTGACTCTCTTGATGCATTTTTAAAATATGAAGAATAAGACACAGGGAGAGAGAACTTTGTTTGGGGAAAGCTAGTGAAGAAATGTGTTAGAGAGAGCTCTTTCAACAATATCAGATCATATTGTCACACTTTGGGGGAAAGAGAGGTGTGGAGGCAGCCATGAGACTATAACTTCCGGATCTCCAACCATAGAGAATGTAATAGGCCAGGGGTCCCAGCAGCTGTGCTCTGGTTTGTATAAAGGCCACAACTCTACTGGACTGTCCCCAGACAATGACTTAATGACACAGGAACACTAATAAAAACCTACTCTTAGAAGACACAGGACTTCTCTCAGAAACAACAGTGGCTTGAGGGCTTCATCATGCATGGTTTTGCCAACTTTCATCTGACTACATAGCAGTCTCTGACCGTTCTACCCAATCTTCTCTCCCACCATCCTTCACTCAGGGTCAGACTGGCATCAGGTGTGAAGGCTTTCCCAGACTTTCTGGCCCTTTATCCATTTTCTCTACCTAGCCTTTCACCGAACACAATACTATTTTGGGATCTTCTCAGAAAGGACAAACACAAAGGCCAGTGTCTAACTACAGACTTAGTCAAGTGTTCAAAGGGATTACTTGGAGGATCAGGTATAGTATCCCCTATAACTTAATGACCTAGAGAACGGAGGTTGCTTCCTACCTATAAAAGCGAAGGTAGACTGTGGCCTGTGGTCTCATTTCTAGTAAGATAATATGACAGGAAAGTGAGACTTTGCTGGGAAAACCAGGAGAACCAGGAGAGGTCTTATTGCAATGCCAAAATTAACTAGTGGAAAGGATGACAACATGTTTCCCTTGGACCAGACGTATACCACTCTGCAGATAATTGGCATGGGGTCATCATGGGTCCTATAAAATAGACCTGTCAAGAGAAATTAAAATTGTATCAGAAAGAAGACAGAGCTATACAGTTGGTCCCCAGATGCCAGATAAAGTGACAAGAAACTACTGCAGAGGTATAGTTCAGCCTGCATCCAAAGAACTAAAGCAATATGCAGTATAGCAGGAACCTCTGTAGAGGCTGTGAAAGGAAGGTATCCCAAAAGTGAAGTAACACTGCCAGCCTGATCACATCTCTTTACCTATTGTTCCAATATAGATGTTATACAAAATCAATCCTGTGATTATGATTGTTATTATGGGTCAGCAAATCTGATTTGGTGAATTGAGTAAATATGTTCAAACACAAGTATTTAAAAACACAAATATTTAATCTACATGCTAAAAAAAAGCAGGAAATCCATGGGAAGCCTGTAGAGCTTTCATAAGGAGACAAGAGAAGTTTTTCCCCCAATTAAAAATTTATTATCATGAGTTACGTTTGTTCAACCTACTAGTCACACCTATTAATTTTCATGGAGAGTTAATAAAAATATAGTAAACTTATAGTTAGTAGCAATGCATAAGTATTACTCAACAATTAACATAAAAATTCATATTTTGAATACCATACAGGTGATTATCTGAGGTAATTTACTAATATCCTTCATATAGCTTGGAAAACTATAAATTCCCCATTGATATTATTGTCATGAAAATAGTCTCAATTATCTATATATGATATATGTAAATATACTTCTAAGAATATTCAACTTACTATTTTGAACTGTTATCAAATAACCATGATCAAAAACATTAAAACTATTTATTTTATAATAGTCCTATATTTCGTTATCAAGAAATTAGAGGAATAAAAATATGCCACAACAAGGTCATTAGAGAAAAAGGGACATCTCTCTGTTGTTTAGCATAACATGAAATAATAAAACTGAAAGATTTCGTTTTGACTATTTAGTAAAAAACATGAGTTATGGGCACTTTGAGCATGTCTCTTTCTGAACTATAAACCCAAAATACAAGCAATGAATACAAACTGGGTCTTAATGAGCAGTAAGAATCTAAGAGATGAAAACAAACAAAAGGCCAAGAGAACCGCTAATGATGTTACAATTGCTACTAAGAGCTTTCCTCGTTTGGATAACAACAGCATGATTCATGACCAAGCTAACCAAGTTTCATTTTCATGTTTTTCTATCATCAAATTAAAGCCTTTTGCTAATTTTTTTTATATCCTCAATCCATTAATTTTGTTTTGAATTTTCATTTCCAATCTTCACCAAATCAAGATGCTAAGACTAAATAGGAGTCAGACTTCACCTTATTACCTGGAAAGCCAAACACATTCTTCTAATGAATAATTTGTTAACAAACAAAACAAAACATGTATGGCTTTCCAGTCAAACCAGAAACCAAGATTATGGAAAAAATGGTATTTTCCTTACATACTTTGGATTTTACAAGGGTGTTCACTCTTCATGGTACATTTTCACTTTGTTGGGTTTGTAATTCTGCTTTCTATTACCATTATAACAGAGCAGTAAGTCAATGAGGATTTAGTTATATTAGAGTTTGTCTATTTCTGGAAATAGCTATACTTAAGAAAGGAACATAATTAAATAAAAATGCTTTACTTAAAAAAATTCACAGACAAATCTAGATTTTTTTAGTTGTCCTTCTATACGAAGTATATATATACATGAGTATATATATATATATATATATATATATATATATGGTATTGAATATATATATGGTATATATATATATATATATATATATATATATATATAGTATTGAAATATGGTTAACAGACTGTTTAGACCATACTAATACCTACTTTGGACTAATTTGAATCATCTGATTCCAATTAGCATATACTTCATAATAGTTTAATAAAAGATTTCCCTCACTTGATTTCCACGTTTTCATTAATAATATCACCGACATTAACTCATTTGTGGGTGAAAACAGGTTGAGGTAACAGATGGTAACAGGAAATGGAAACCATTCACTTGATTCTCCACCCCTCCTCCAGTCCCATTTGGGCAATATTAGAATGCAACATTTCAATTTAAGATGCTGATCTGAACATTCTTCCCCTTCCTTAAAGTAGTGACAGAGTTTTAAAAGAATAAAATGTGTAACCCTAGATTTCTATGCCCATATAAGGTGAAATAAACATTTTGTGAAGGTACAACATACATTCTAAATTCGTGGGAATTGGACGTAAAATCTATCTCTCATGTTCTCTACCTGAAAAATTACTTCAAGAAATAGTGCAGCCCAAGGAGAAATGAACACATACATAAACACATACATGCTTTATTGTTGTAAGAAACTTACTTTAAACATAAACAGTTATTCTAATATCTAGGATGAATAATATAATCAAGCAACATATAACTATTATGATTACAGAATAAAGATTAATTAAAAGTAGTAATAATTCAACTAAAAAGCAATGAGTGAAAATCCTAGAACATACTAGCAAAAATGAGACATTTACCATGTTTTCCCAAAAATAAGAGATAGCTGGACAATCAGCTCTAATGTGTCTTTTGGAGCAAAAATTAATATAAGACCAAGTATTATATTATATAATAGCAGGTATTTATATTATATTATATTATATTATATTATATTATATTATATTATATTAATTATATTATTATATTATATTATATTATATTATATTATATTATATTATATTATATTATATTATATTATATTATATCATATTATATTATAGACCTGGTCTTATAGTAAAATAAGACCGGGTTTTATATTAATTTTTGCTCCAAAAGACTCGTTAGAGCTGATTATCTGGCTAGGTCTTATTTTCGGGGAAACACAGTACGTAGTTTCAAACTTAAGTTCACTAATTTCTGCATCTAGGAGAATTCAGCAGATACGTTTTCATTTCTATAATTAATAACTTTTCTTTCCCATGTTGGAATCACATATTTACCTTACATGTTTAGATTTAACTTTATATTCACATGGATAGATTCAGTGCTCATTAGTTTTAAGCCTTTCATTCTAATTGTTCATAAATGGGTATTTTTAATTTTGTTTTTGGTTGGCTGGATTTCATCTTTATATAGATTTCTCAAGACTTGATGTTTATATCCTTTTTTTATTGGTTTCCTCTATGATGCACTGCTTTTACTTCATTCATGAATTACATTTGGTTGTAAGTGGAATTACTTTTCCCTTTCTAACTCTTTAGACATGACAATCTTAAATTCTGACACCTAAGTGTTACCAAGTCTTAACTCAGTTTATTTATTTAGTTTTTTCTAAAGATTATTACGTGTTTCTACTAATAGCAATTATTCTGTGAAGCCTTGCAAGAATATTCTATGAACATTCAAGCATAGCTGTGCTAATACTCTGTTTTTAATTAACACAAATTGGAGCACACCATAAACACAGCTTTGAACATTGCTCTCTTAAAATAATAATAACAACAATAACAATAATAATAATTCTAGTCAGCAAATGTCTGAGACCTCCTGTTGCTTCACAACTTCACCAACACAGTGTTTTCAAACTGCGATTTTCACAAATTCACAATTGAAAAATGGAAATTCATTATATTTTTTAATACTTTATTTTAACATTCAATATTATTTTATATTAATTTCTGGTGTATGGCCTAGTGGTTAGTCACTTATATAATTTAAAAAGTGATCCCCATGACTTGTCTAGTACCCATCTGGTATATGCATAGTTATTGCCATATTTTTTACTATATTGCATATACTTTACATCCCCATTTTGTAAATACTAATTTGTACTTCTTAATCCCTTCACCTTTTTTTACCCTGCTCCCCAAACCCCTTCCCCTCTATCACCCCAACAAACCTAGTACCCATCTGACACCATACATAATTATTACAATATTGCTGACTATATTTCTTGTAATACTGGTTTGGTAGTGATGAACCCCTTTAGCTTTTTCTTGCCTGGGAAACTTTTTATCTGTCCTTCGATTCTAAATGACTGCTTTGCTGGATAGAGTAAATATAAACTAAGTACTTTCTTTAATTGAAAGTACTTAATAGTGTTTGAAACTAGAAGAAATTGACAGAAATATAGTAATAAGAAATCTTGATACATCATTCTTAATTATTGACTGACCAAGAGGCAATCATAAATTCAAATTTAGACCACCTTTTGGAGTTAATACATAAGCATCAAACTTTTCACACCATAATTTATGACTACACTTTATTTTGGAGTTCAGGAAATTTTTTAAATTATAGTATGCATTTTTGTCACATACTGCCCCTCCAAGCTTAAACGAATGAAGTTTGGAAATTAAAAGCCAAAACCTAGAGCAAATTTTGTTTTTGTTGTTTCTACAACCAGTGTTTTTTGGGCAAAACAGGGTCCTAAAAAAAGGACCATATACAATAAACAAATTGCCCAAATGTAGCTCAGCAGAGAATAAGTCTATCTAGATACCATTGTCTATTTTTATACTCAATTTGAATGTCAATAGATCAGTAAGAGCTCCAAAAACATTTGGATCATGTATTACTCTTTTATTTTTTACATAGAATATTTTAATTTAAAATAACTTATTTTAAAAAATCAATTTGAATATTAATATATGGATGAATAATATAGTATTTTGAAGCAAAAGATTAATGATACATGATTTCTATTTCCCATTAATTTATTTTTATTCATTAGAAATTAGTCCTTATTTGAAAATATTTATCCATTAATAGTCCATTCATTCCGGATATATTTATTGAATGCATTTCTTACACCAGGGAGTGGTTTTGCTTTACGTGCAATTTTAATATCAAGGAATCTAAAACTTAGTACAGACACACCTCAGAGATATTGTAGGTTTGGTTTCAGACCATAACAATGTAGTAAGTATCACAATAAAGCGAGTTACGTGATTTTTTTGGTGTATATGAAAGTCAGGTTTACATTATATTGTAGTCTATTAAGTGTGCAATAGCATATGTCTGAAAAAAGCAATGTACTTAATTGAAAAATACTTTATAGCTCAAAAATGATAATCATCTCCTGAACCTTCATCAAGTTCTTGCTGGTGGAGAGTCTTACCTTGATGTTGATGGCTTCTGACTGATCAGAGTGGTGGTTGAAGAAGGTTAGGGTGGCTGTGACAATTTCTTTAAATAAGACAACAATGAAGCTTGTCACACTGATCAACTCTTCCTTTCATTAACAATTGCTCAGTAGCATGTGATGCTGTTTGATAGCATTTTACACACAGAACATCTTTCAGAATTGAAGTCAACTCTCTCAAACCCTCCCACTGCTTTATCAACTAAGTTTATAGCTATACTTAAGGAAGGCACATAATTAAATAAAAATGCTTTATTGAAAAAAAATCACAGACAAATCTAGTTTATGTAATATTCTAAATCCTTTGTTATCATTTCAACAATCTTCACAGCATCTTCACCAGGAGTAGAATCCATCTCAAGAAACTACTTTATTCACTTATCCAAAGAAGCAATTGCTCATCCATTCAAGTTTTATCATGAGATTGCAGAAATTCAGTCACATATTCACACTCCACTTCTGATTCTATTTCTCTTGCTATTTGCACCAACCACTTCTACAGTTACTTCCTCCACTGACATCGAACACTTCAATTTCAGCCATAAGGTTGGAATCAACTTCTTCCAAACTCCAGTTAATATTGATATTTTGACCTCTTCCCATGAATCAGAATTGTTCTTAATGGCATCTAGAATGGTGAATCCTTTCCAGAAGGTTTACACTTTATTTTGACCAGATCCATCCCAGGAATCACTATCTATGCAGTAAATATCTATGTAGTAAGTATCTATGTAGTAACTATCTATGTAGTGGTAGCTATTATGTTTCCCCCAAAATAAGACCCAGCCAGACCATTAGCTCTAATGCGTCTTTTGGAGCAAAAATTAATATAAGAGCTGGTCTTAGTTTACTGTAATATAAGACTGGGTCTATAATATAATATAATATAATATAATATAATATAATATAATATAATACAATACAATACAATATACTACTAGGTATAATATAATATATAATATAGTATAATATAATATAATATATAATACCGGGTCTTATATTAATTTTTGCTCCAAAAGACGGATTAGAGCTGATTATCCGACTAGGTCTTATTTTCGGGGAAATATGGTATAACCTTACAAAAAGTATCTCTTAAATAATAAGATTTCAAAGTCAAAATTACTCCTTGAACTATAGGCTGCAGAATGGATGTTGTATTAGGAGGCATGCAAACAACATGAATCTCATTGTACATCTCCATCAGAGCTCTTGAGTAAACAGGTTCATTGTCAATGAAGAAAAATATTTTGAAAGGAATGTTTTTTTATGAACAGTAGGTCTCAACAGTGGGCTAAATTGTTCAGTAAACCATGTTGTAAACAGATGTGCTATCATCAGGGCCTTGTTGTTCTACTTATAGAGCACAAGCAGAGTAGATTTAGCATAATTTTAAAGGCCCTAGGATTTTTAAAATGATAAATGAGCAGTGGCTTCAAATTAAAGCCACCTGCATTAGCTCTTAACAAGGGAGTCAGCCTGTCCTTTGAATGTTTGATGTCAGGAGTTAACTTCTCCTCTCCAGCTTAGAAAGTCCTAGACAGCATCTTCTCCCAATATGAGCCCAGTTGTCTACACTGAAAATCTGTTGTTTAGTGGAGCTACCTTCATTAATTATCTTAGCTAGCTGGATAACTTGCTGCAGCTTCTACCTCAGCACTTGAGGCCATTGTAAGGTTATTAATTGCCCTAGTTTCAATATTGTTGTGTCTCAGGGAATAGGGAGACCCAAGGAGAAGAATAGAGATGGGAAAATGACTGGTCAGTGGAGCGGTCAGAACACACACAACATTTATGAATTAAGTTCGCTGCCTTATATAGGTGTGGCTCATGGCACCCCAAAACAATTACAATATAAACATCAAAGATCACTGATCACAGATCACCATGCAAATAAAATAACAATGAAAATGTGAAATATTGCAATAGTTACCAAAAAGTGACACAGAGACACTAACTGAGCAAATACTGTTGAGAAAATGGCACTTGCAAGCTTTCTCAACACAAAGCTTTTGTTAAAAAAAAAAAAAATTCAACATCTGCTAAACTCAATAAAGTGAAGTGCAATAAAACGAAGTACTCCTGTAACTTAACTAATTGCTACCATGTCTAGATTGATTATTTGAGTTAATTTTACTCTGAAGGTCATGCTTTTAACTTTCATGATCTGCTTTCAAACTGTAATTATAAAATCTGACTGTGTATTAGTATCAGTTAAAGATATTAAAAAAGAAACAAACAAATAAACTCAGATGCCTGGGTCACATTCCATACCTACAGAATCAGAGTCTCCATGCGTGGGTGTGGGTGGGGGCTATAAGGTATCATACACTCAATGCACACACATAAAGACACAACACATGTGTATGTATTGCTGATCTGCTTCCGATGTTGAAACTCTTGCTTTAAAAATCTATGCAACCATTTCATTAATATTATAGGAAAATGTGGATTTTTCATTAATGTCAATAATATTTCATCTGTTTATATTATTGTGTTATATTCAAAAGATCACAAACTTGCAATATTGAAAGCCCAGGATAATTACAGGACTTCAGCAGATATAATTCATTTTCCTGCCAATCCTGATGTATTATGTATAAAGTTAACAATTTGTAAATATTCAGAGTTTTAGTATAGATTTTCACTAGCCTCAAACTGTCTTAACACTTCAAAGACCATATTTAAGATAATCTCTCTTCTCCTTTTACACTGTCTTACCACATGAACACTTTTGGCAATTTACATGAACCACCCGTACAATTTGCTGCAATCAGATAGGGTAGGAGGAGGTCACATCCTATGAGGTTAAGGACTAAAGTGCCACCTTCTCACGTATTTGCCAGCTCTGCCTGGCTTTTCTTCAGCCCTTAAATCTCTTCTCAATATTTGGAGCCTTTGACGCTTCATTTTAGTCCCAGCTTTGCTTTAGGTTCCAGTAAAATTTTAACTTTAGAAAGCAGAGACTTGCAGAGGTCAAGTACCAGCTTCTATCAGTCAGAATCAATACACACCCCACGCTTATCCCACTCTGACTCTAAGACTCTTTTCTAACGTGTGGGCCTTAGCTTTTCCCCTGACACTCAGACTTATCTTCTATCATTACTATTGTGGGGGCTAAAAATAATTAATACTTTTCCTCCCACCTTCTAAGTTCTTCCAGCAGGGCTAATAATCAAATTAACAAAGACAGATTAATAGGAGAAAAACAAATTTTAATACATGCACGTGAGGAATTCACATAAACATGGAAATTCCAAAGATTGTGAGGCAACAATGGATATACAGAGGGTGCCAAAAACAGATACACGTTTTAAGAAAGGAAAATACTGTATTGAAATTACGCTGATGGTAACCACTTTGAGCACCTCTTATAATTGCAGAAGTCTAACGTGACTTGTATTCATCTTTTGTTATCGGTATATATTGAGTATTACAATTTTAATATAGTTTTTTTTCCTTTCTTAAAACGTGTATACTTTTTTTGCACCCTCTGATATGACGTTTTGGACAAAGGAGGGGGTGCGGGGTACTAGATTTCAAAAGTGAGAGTCGGTGATTTACAGGTAGCTGAGCAAGAGCAGAACAGACATGGCAGGAAAATTTTTGCTGGGCACCTCAGAAACAATGAGATGCGGGGTATCTAACTAACAGGCTTAGAGTCTTCCTGACTAACGTTGGGGTGAACATTCTTCTTTAATTTGTTTCTTTTTTTAAAATTTTATTGGGTAATATTGGGGAAAAGTGTGGGGTGAAGATTCTTAAGGCGATTAAGTCAAGGCTGTTTCCTGAAGCAGGTTTTTCTGTGGGTGGGATCAAAGGTTCTGAGTCTTTTGTTTCTTAATAAACAGTTTAAAATCGATATCCCCAAAACATCTTCAAGGTGGCAACATTTTGATTCTTTTGACTATTAGAACTTCTTCCCTTTCTGACCACCTTATGTATGTTTAATACTCAAGATCTCTTAAAGTTGAGGAATAATATTATCATATTTCTTGCAGTTTATATATAGGTTGGTTTAATGGCACACTTAAAATCACAAAGCCAGAATATTGGAATTCATTGGAAAAAGAAGGAAAAATGTCTGCCCCTCTCTATCTGCTGAGCTCTTTAACAAGATACAATACTTCGATTTTCCAGGTGACTTCCTTTTCAGTGGATTTGCTGGTGATGAGTATAATGCTAGTGAGGCCTCTGGGACACTGGCTTGTCTGCTTGACTCCAATGTCAGCTGCTTGCTCAGGAACTTCCTTGAATGAACTATGTTCAAAAAAAAAATCAGTAAAAGCCAAAAATACCATTCAACACTCTAACCCTGACCATATCTCAATAATTTCTGAATACTTGCTGCTCTAAAATCAGGAATCGAAAGGGAGGACTTGATCCCATTTATCCATGGCCCCAAGATTATTATTTTTCATAAAAGTATACCTTTGTAAAGTTGCTATATCAAAGGACAAGACTGCCTCACTTTTTTTTTTTTATTGCTTATGTTGCATTAAATATGCTTGACATTTTCTCTCCTTTTTTTCTGAAGGCAAGGTAATGCCAGACAAAATGTAATAACCTTTGTATAGGCTGATTTTCAGTTTTGGCTCATAGCATTAGTATTTTAAATCATGATTATATTTATTAAATTTAGGCAAAATTTGGAGCTGGTTATTTTTTAAGTGGCTTCATATTGGTTTTTGTGGTGTCCACAAAAATAATTAAATTGCTTGATGGTCTCTCAAAGGGTTCACTATTGACAGAGCAGATTATGAAGGGCGAACAATAACTCTTAAGCTAAATCACCGCAAAGTATAATCATGTACAAGTTTCACTCTGCAAAATGACATACTAATATTTTCATCTTTCCTAGTTAAAACTAGTCTCTACAATTCAAAAGCCCCTAGAACATTGCTCACGTTGAGCCATGTCCATTTCACCATCATTCTATCTAGTGAAGGCACCAGGTTGTGCTATTTGGCAAGATAAGTCAGGAAATACCATTCAGTTCCCCGGATACCTTTTCATCTCAGACAA
Organism: Rhinolophus sinicus; assembly: GCF_057876585.1. NCBI lineage: Eukaryota > Metazoa > Chordata > Mammalia > Chiroptera > Rhinolophidae > Rhinolophus > Rhinolophus sinicus. The sequence goes on from NC_142503.1 coordinate 71,695,788, forward strand.
TCTTATAGGCCTACCTAAATAAGTACACCCAAACACCAAATTATTTGTCAGAACGAAAGAAACATTGGGAAGGGGTACAAAAGCTATTTTTACAACTGTGCAATTCCTTTTCTATAGGCTTTGATGAATGTAAGCAGTGTTGCAAGCAGGTGTTTCACTAGTGTGCCTCGTGTGATCAACGTGCTTAATCTTGAGAAATAAGCATTCAGTAATGCATGTATAATAGTCTCATATCTTGACATTGTGATTTGTTCATATGAGCATGTTTATTTGTAAAATCTGCCATTTCCTTGGTTTCTAAATTTTATATAAACTTGGTAATAATTCCAGCTATTCTTTCTGCCACATGCTTAATAGAAGCTAATTAAAACCAGTGAGAAACTGAATCAAAGGATTTGTAAAGTAAAAATCCAGAGAAAGTCTCTAAAACAGGTAAGGCAACATACTCATAAGTTTGCTTCACAGGATTGTTGGCCACTGAGTCAGTTACAGAATCAACAAACTGGTTTCACAGTGGGGAAATCATGGACTTGTGCATGCGTTATACATAAATTCTGACTCTACAACTCGTTTCCTGGGTGAAGTTAGGATTATTGATTACATTTTATGGAGCCTCACTTTTTCTCATCTGTAAAAGGAATATGAAATTTTTTTATTTTGTATTTATTCATTAATTCATTTTACACATAGAAACTCTATGTGGTTACTATGTGGTTATATGATCAAAGGCCAGATAACAACTTGGATACTTAGATTTTAAAAATTATCTTGATGTGTTAGAAATGCTTCTTTCTGTGGCCAAAGTTTTGTGAATTGTTTTTAAAAAGAATGAAGCTTGCCTACTATTTGTGCTTGCCTACTGACTTCTCTTTAACTCCTGAGATTTAGATATTGCTAGTAGGGATAATGTCTCTATTTCTTGCTCTATTCCTTTCAACTATATTAATTTCGAAGGAGGACACTGAACAGACTTGTAACACAAATTCATTGTATTGTGGCAGCTTCCTAGCAATCAGACCCCTAAGTAGCTGTGTGTCCAACTGTGTATTCATGTCATTTTTTTTTTTTTTTAATGTAACAGAAGCAGAATCCAATGCTTAAGTGCCATGCCCTTCATCTTCCTATGCCACAATACCTCTTTGTGGTTCAAAAGAGCAAGGGAACATTTTCTGCTTATTATTATTTCTGGTTCATATCTCATTTTCTCTGCCCTATCACCCAAAGATTTATTTTTCCTATAACTGTTCTTAGGTCTGTCCCACCCTCTAAGTTGCTGCATTAGGTTATTTCCTCCCGTTGTGCAATGATTTGCATTTTTACAACTTAAATCTTTGTTGTATCATTTCCTTACCATACTCTTAATGCCTCCATGTTCTTTATTAAAATTATTTCCCTGTCCTCCCCAATGCATGCAGCATCATCCAATTTACTGCCATCCACAAATAAAAATGTGTTTCTTATTATCTTTTCCTGAGCATCCACAAGTACGTTAAATATAAATGAACTTAAAATTCCAACTTTGAAATATCCTCACTCATTTCTAAGAACCCCAACATTTGTGGGAGTTGTTTTCTATTTGTTTAAGATCATAAAGCCAGTGTAAACACATTGAACATAAAAAAAAAATAAACCTATTTAACAGGTCCTATTTAGGCTAATTGGAATATGTTGTATCAAATTATATTTAACATCAAGTTAAATGCCTTAAGACATATCAGATTTTTTCTTTTCCCCTTTCTTTTACTCAATATATCTTTTTGTTGGTCTTGTTGAAACTTCACTGACCTAATTCTAAAAGACTGAAATTTCATTTATTTTTCAACAGTAAGTATCGGTTTAAAGAAAAACATCCTTAAAGGTGGATTTGCTTTTCTGGATCATGATATTGACTTTTAATAATTTTTTCATGATGGTTACCTGAGGAAATTTTAAACAAACTACGTTTAAGAGCCATTTATGTATGATTCAAAATTCAGTTTCGCTATTGAAATAGTTTGTCTTTGACAAATTACAGTTAACTATCAATATGCCAGAAATAAAAATGCATTGGTTGAAATATTTAAAGAATACCTCTACCACCAGTTAGTTTTTCCTCAGGGTCCTTCAGGAAATGACGAAGAGGTAGAGAAAGGATATTTTGAAGTCTAATCTGAATGGAATTACCTGTCTCCTGAGTACAACTTTAGTCTCTGTAAATGGAAAATCCATAAAAGGGAATACATATTATGAATGCTGAAAGTGAGTTTAAAATCATCTAGTTCAAACCCTTCATTTCATAGATGAAGGAAAAGAAACTCAAAGAGATTAATGGAGAAGGCTAAGGTCACACAATTGAGGAAAATGTCTGCTTCACATTACTGTTATGGAAATTTCCTGAATCCTTCAGGATTACTTTGTTTCCTTCAGGCTTGAGCACATGCTTGTAATGTTTTCTAGAAAGTCATTACTGTATGATAAATATCCCTAAAACTTACCGAAATAAAACCAATGTAATATTGTATGCCTATAAAATCATTTCTATATTTACATAAAACTTTAAATCCATTTTACTTATATTTAGTAGGTAACAGCCTAATTTTGTTGCTTAAATTTCTATACAGAATTTTTCAAAAGACTACCTAAATGTGTTTTCAAAGCTTTGTTACATGGCACAAGATCAACTAGAATGTGTAAAAATGCATATTGGTATTATCTGTTCCATATCTTTCTACATCAGTATCCCAATAAGTTTCTCATTTCCAAAATAGAGAGAGTATGACTGTGAGGGAAAATGATTCTAGTCCTCCAAATTCTGCATAAACACTGTTATCAAGAAAGCTATGTAGATAGGACATGAGGTTCTATTCCCTAAGAAGGAAATGCGTGCAAATAGAAATGGACATGCTTTTTGAAAGAGAGAGACCATCTTGGTTATTCTGGAGGACAAAAAGAAATAGAAAAGAAAATTTGTTTCCAAAATAATGCTCTGAGAAGAAAATTATGTTCAGCTTTATAAAAATGTCCACTTACATCTTTGAATATGGAGACAAATAAGGTGGAAATCAACACAAGGCCCTGAAGAATTTAGTTTTCTTTCCGCCTAGGATTTTCACTCCTTGCTATTATATCAATATTATTAGATAATTATTTTTAAATTTGTATAGACACCCAAAGTCTTGGGGGTCATGTTAAGTGTGGATATTAAACATGTATAAACAATTTTTTTAAAGAATATTTGGTATTAAGCAACAGTGTAGCTCCTTGAAACTAAAATATCTATAAGCTATAGCTGACTAAATCTTACCAATTAAAAATCTTAATTAGAAAAACAGTCTCAGTTCTTTTAATCTAGCATAACTAATATTTTTACTAGGCTAATCAAGCACTGTGGCTTAAATAAGAGCAACATTGTTGAACCTAAATAGTCCCCTTTGCATTCAGTGCAAGGTACTTTGTTTCAATTTGGATGTCAATCAATTGGTAATTTGAATACATATTTTTAAAGATTAACAAAATTCCAGATATGAAAGTGTATATAGAAATATTGCTAAGCTACATATTACCACTGTAATATGTTAATTCTAACATATCTTTTGCAAATGAATTTAAAAGATAATTATGCTTGTGGAATTAGAAATGTCTTTTTTCTAAGTTAGACAAGACAAATAAACGTTCATTTTAATAAAACCAGTTAAGCAATTTTATAATGCTTTATGGCAAATTAAAATGTTGTCCCTCCCATCAAGAGGTTTGCATTCTAGATGGGAAGGCAAATTATTATTCATCTCAGATTTCACTAGATAGAAGATTAGAGAAGTATATGAGATAATTTACTTAAAGTAACTAGATAGCAAAAATGACTTTATCAAGAACAAAAAAGAAAAATGTGTGAATCATATCTTGTACCAAACCTCTATTTTTTATATGCTGCATAAAATATCTGCATGTGGCACTAAAAGTAATATTGCATGACAGCTGTATGAATTATTAATAATTATGAAACTATAACAAGTTACAGAGATAATTGTGTTACCCATCACACAGTTCATACTTTTAACTTTAAAGCATTCTTTGTTTCACATTCAAGCAGCCATATTTGAAAACAGTCATCTTACATCTATCTTTGTTAGTGCCCTTGGTATTGTAATCTTAGCACACTTAGAGAATATGTGTGTGCTGTAAGCGCCTAAACTAATATAATAAACCAGGTCCCTTCAGCAATAGAGGCCTAATTGGAGCTGTAACCAAAGTAACGCAAATCATGTCTGCAAATGTCAATGAGACAACTGGGAGATAGAATAACATACATCAACCATGAGTGTGTGTGTGCGTGTGTGTGTGTTTGCACAGGCATTTATAAAGTAGAAAAGAATGCCCAAGCCCTGTGTCAAAGGATTCCCTTTAAATAAAATAGAGAACAGACATTACTAATTCTACAACTTGCCTTGCCTCCTGGAGCCATATAATCAAGACAAACCCAGTAGGAAATCATCTCTTACGTCCTCTTATAACACCTTAATTCCTTGGATGGGGTTCATTTTGGCCCTCAATATTCTAAAACAAAAGAACACTACTTAAGGGATAGAAATGCGTGAGCAGAGATGCATAGCTAGCATTAATCCAAACAATGAGGGAGAAGACTTTTCAAGTTTCTCTCATTCTCATTCTTTATAGGAATGGGACTACTTAGCCTGAATTATCTGAAAGCCACGTACTTGATTTCAAATTAACCATTGTCACCCCTCATTACACACTCTCCAGGCAAGAGTACAACTCTTTCTATTGCTCTTTCCGGAATTCAGACATATGTTTCTGACTACTTCTTCATTCACCTTTTAAACAATCTTCATTTTTACCATCTTCATTTTTGAGTATGCTACAAAGTTCTCCCAGATATCTATTAGACTACTAACTGTATTAGTTTACCACTTCATGTGTGTTATACCTATATTTATATATAAGAATATTTTGTCTCAAAGTTGAAGTATTCATTCAAGTACATTCAGTAAATTAGATTATGATTTAATTTTTGTCCAAATGACTTGGTTACAACTGCACTGAAATTTATATTAATAAGTATTCCAGACGATTACCCATAAAGTAGATTGTGCCACCTTAGCTAAATTTCCCATAGGAACCTGAGTTGTCTAGTTCTCTTGCCATAACTTACGTATTTGGAGTAAACACTCCTAATTTCAAGGTCATGCAACATTTATTGAGAACCTACTCTAACCATTACACTGAGAGAAATTAAGAGATGATACAATTTTTAAATGGTGAAGTGTCACTTGCCCTTTACACAAAATGAGCTAACTGTATCTTCAGCCTTCTTTCTCAGGATAATTTTCATAATATGGCTGTACTTTTTATTCCATGTTGGTGAAAATCATAATGGAAATATAAATTGCGGTGTAGTAAATGTTTTGATTTTTGTGAAAGGATGGAGGCATGTAATAATAATAATAATAATAATAACAATAATAGCAATAGGGAAATTTATAGCATCCTCTTGGGATAAATGTATAAAAAATGAGTTCTTCAAACTATCACTACTAAAGCAAATGTAATTCCCATATTCAAATATATAAGTATATTTATTTTAAAATTCATCTCAAATAGACAAAAGTACATTTGACCAGATAGATGCAGTATAAATATCTATTCCTGATAAGTCGCAAGACTTTTCTGCCAATGGTTGTATTCCATCTATGTCTCTAATCTATGCATCTATTTGTTATCAATTTATCTATACATATGGGTATCTGTGTGCTTTTCATATTGAAAATATTGGGACTTTTTCAGAATGCTATTGTTTATAGGAAATGTAGAATTAAAAACAAATTATTTCTTCTGCTACAGCATTTCCTGGTTGAGTAAATCACAGTAGATTTTAGGAAACTGAAAAAGGTTGAAAGTGCTCCTCTGGTATGCAATGAATCTTTCTCATTTCTCAGCAGTATTATCTAACTACTCCATGTCAGGCAATTTCTACCCTTTGTAATAGCAGGTATCAACAGAGATACAAGTTGTTCCTTGAGTACTCTATGAACAGTGTGGCATGGCTTTAAAGACATAGATTTTAGAGTTAGACAGATCTGACTTCAAATTAGAAATTGTCCATGGTAAGGGATTGTACTTAAGTTACTTTACTTCTTTTTGTAACACCATATTTATACTGGCAGCATCTGGAAAGGCTTGCAGGAACAATCTGTATTTAGAAAGAAAATAATTTAACTCTTAAAAAATCAGCTAAGGACCAGAAGGAGGTCTTCTACAATACCCCCAAGTCTCACTACAGCCATACAGAGTTCCTGTTGGATGGGCACTCCAGAGTTCCTTCCCTGAGTTCCCTCCCTCAACCCACCAGTCCTGCCCTAGGACTCTCTTTCCAACTAAGTCTAGGCACCATCTGAGGGAAATGGTCCTCCTTGGATAGCTCTGCAGAGGATCTTTCAAATACTTCCAATTTCTTCAGTGTAGGGCATTACAGTGTAGGGCATTACTACTGTGTTTCCCGGAACATAAGACCTAGCTGGACCATCAGCTCTAATGCATCCTTTGGAGCAGAGATTAATGTAAGATCCGGTATTGTATTATATTATATTATATTATATTATATTATATTATATTATATTATATTATATTAATTATATTACATTACATTACATTATATTTCATTGCATTATATTTCATTGCATTATATTATATTATAGACCCAGTCTTATATTAAAATAAGACCAGGTATTATATTATATTATATTATACTATATTATATTATATTATACCCAGTCTTATATTAAAATAAGACCGGGTCTTATATTAATTTTTGCTCCAAAAGACGCATTAGAGCTGATGGTCCAGCTAGGTCTTATTTTCGGGCAAACATGGTATTATGTTGCTGCTGTGTCCCAAATCTCATACCCTAACTATGAAGTTTATTTTGCTGCTGATGCCTTTGTCTCTTGAATCTATCAGTAAACAGCCTTTCTTTCAGGGGTTGGAGTGTGAGCTGGAAGGGAAAAGAAAAACAGGTTTGGGAACACAACATCCTGCATTACTATACTTCGGTAATCTGCAAAACAGATGCAGATTTTTCAAGGACTGTTTAAAAGGAACTATAAAACAAGTGGCACAGTGAAAATATTGGATAAGTTATAGTTATCTTTAACCATTATCATTGCACCCGAATAAGACTCTAGAAAGTTATGGAGTTTATCCTTTTTTAGTGTTCTCATTCATTTGTAATGCCAATATTGTATTATGAATTTTTTTTACAATCAGATTAGCATACAACGTACTTTATCTGTAGCTATCCTCCACACATACAACACACACACGCATATATATTCAACATTATGTTCTAAATACCAGCTTAAGAAATAAATCTGTACACCATAGTAACTCATGGGTATTTCTTTTCCAATCAGGGACAGGGTACAGGATAGCTATTTGAATTCCCTACACTGTTCCTCCTCCCTCACTCCACCTTCCTTCTTTCCCACACCCTCAGTCTTCCTGTCAAGAATGGCGGAATATACACCCTAATCAAAGTAAGACACTGCACAGGCAGCAAGATATACTGGGGAGATTACAGTGGAATAAAAATGACTACAGAATTGTCCACTGATAAGAGTTAACTTGAGAGCAGACATTTTGGACAGGTACAAATGGAAGATAATTCACATAAGAATGCCTTAAAGCCCGTCACCACTGGGGAAAACTCACAAAATAAGAGATAAAAACTCCTTTCCTTGTTATCTTTACATTTGTAAGCATTACTAGTTGCTGTCTACAGTACATTAAACTGATTAGCTCTGTTTATTGACACAATAGCTATGGGCCTGGACATATGTTAGTATACATTAAATCACTTATTAATATAAATTATTACCTTTTAGCTGTCACAAGTGCTTGCAAAGGAAAATCTTCACAATGTTTTTTCCATTAATTGAACATTATGACAAATTTCACATTTGTAAAATGATATTTGTGTTTCCTTAAAGCTGTTGGAACATTTAAATTTAATAGCCATTATGGTCTTTTTTTCATAAATTAAAGGGAAAAGGAGAAAAATAAGTTTTCAGAAAACCACATGCTATTTTAAGTCAGAAGCTTAACCAGGGAAAGGCAGGTATTTAGATTTGTCTTTCATTTCTTAGAAAAATAAATTCCTATAGGTTTAAATGTAGTTATTTTTTCTTGGAATAAGCTCCTAGTATTGCTAGATTTCAATAGTTTATCATAAACAGTAAAGCATAAAGCAGGTTAAAAGAGTTCTCCCATTAGTATAATGTTTCCTTAGTGAACTGTTCTGCAATTTGAAGGGACATTATTTACTAGTTTGCCCTATCTTTAATGCTCTGTCTGCAAGACCATAATCTAAAAAAATAAATAAAATAATTGACGAATCTACTTGCAGTTCAGAAATTCATAAAATCAGGATGAAATTTTTATCCCTCTCCTATTAGTGGCCAGTCACCTCATAGTGAAGGTTGGTTAAAGTATATTACCAAAGGGAAAAGAAAATTGTCAGTGTAATGTCCTGACGTAGATAGGTACTCAGATAACATTGGGTTCTTATTACCAGGCTCCTTCTCTACCACGTCCAGGATGGCCAAATCATGTGGGGTAGAGTAGATTACTTGACATGGTGTCAAGTGCTTACAGGATTCTGGATGACCAAACATCTTTGTTTAACCACCATGCTGCTAACCCCTCATGGGAAAGGGCTTGAAAAGGTTAATGTAAACATTGTCTGCTTCTTTCAAACTGCACCAGAATACCACATCTGGTGGGTCACCTCACCCTGCAGTCAAAACTCAAAGGACATTTACTTTGTGAATGTCAGGATAATTTTATGAGAACCAGGCATCAGGCAACTGATGTGGGGCTCAGAGAAAAAAGCAGATTGTTGCATGTGAACTGTATGGATTGTAAAAAAAAAAAAAAAAAGAAAAAAAAAAAGAAAAAGAATATGAGTGTGAGGCCAGGACCCCCTATAGCAGTTATTGAAGTTCCAGACAAATTACATCCATGCTACTCCTAACATCAAATGGCAGGGAAACTCAGTAGTAATGAGATTTCGGAGCACAGTGACTCCACATGAGCGAAAGTCATGGATTAGACAATTCAGTCACATCTGGCCAGTTTTGTGATGAGAATAAAGAATATCAGGACACAATCTGAGACATATAACGACAACAGCACAACTGCCTTTATTTGTAACTTAAAATTTCATTGTATGCATATTTTATTTATTGATTCAACTTATGGATACTCAGATCGCCTCCCACCCTGCGCCCCCCCACCACAAATAACGCTGCAGTGATTTTCCTTGAACATTGCCACTAATAAACTTGCACAGGCTATACACACATACACACACACACACACACACACACACACACACATTCACGGGTCATGAGGTATGTGTATACTAAAATTGAATAAGCAATACCAGATTGTTCTGATGCACACCTGTTACAAATATTCTGCAAAGAAAATATATCACCTTTGTAGTTAGGTAAAATAGTTAACCATATTTTTTTTCTTTCCCCTACCAATTCCTTCTCTTATTTATAAGACCACCATCACTTATTCAGTTATGCATCATAGGAGTCTGTCTAATCTTTGGCTTTTTCTTGTTTTCTATTGCTGTTTCTAATAGTCACCAAATTTTACAGAATCTGTAGTAGACACAGTATAGATCATATTGATGGTAACTTCTACCATTTTCTGTAATCCTCCCAACAAATCCAGTAGTATTCTTCCTAATTCATTAGCCTTAATTTCTTCTGCCTTAATTTTGATCCTTCATAATTTCTTGATACCTTGACATCTGCTCTGCTTCCACCTCAGTAGCATTACACAGGTGTCTCCCTTGACTTGAAATGTTTCTCATGTTGTAATGATAGCCCAAAGATACTTAAAGACTTAAGGAAAATGTTCTCTCTCCCATATACCTATACCAGTTTACAAAAATCTTTTTTGTAGTACTTTTCCCATTTTATTATAATTATCTGTTAATATCAGTTTCTCACAAGTCACAAATTCCTCAAAGAAGGAAATATATTTTATTTGCATTTGTATCCCCAGTGCCTACAAATGCTAACTGTTCCATAAATGTTTGTGGAATGGGCTTTTATTATTATGCTCTCAGGTTCTATCTCCACTTTTCAAATTATAGCTAATTATCTGACAAAATAATCCTACATTAAGAAGTTAATATAAAATCATACCTCTTTAATAAGTTTTAAAAAAGCAAAACTGCATAACATATTTGTTAAGCTTTTATATGTGTGTTTGATAAAAAATATCGAAGAACAAGAAGGGAATGATAAGCATAAATTTCTGTATATATGATATTTTTGGATGACACGCTAAAGACAAGATGTGGGGAAAAGCACATAGGTAAATGTAAATCTTAAAAAATATTTGAGTTTTTGGAATGCATGATACAATAGAGTTGTTAATTATATTACTAATAAATATTTAAACAAATATGATCACAGAGAGTCATGTATGGACCAAAATGTCAGTAAGCTGTGAAGAACAAAACATAATGCAATTCTGTGAACTGGATTCCAAAAAAGAAGGGAAAAAAGTGTGTGTGTGTGTGTGTGTGTGTGTGTGTGTGTGTGTGTGTGTGTGAAATAAGTATTTCTTTTTCAGAGCAACTTGGGTTTTATAATTTTATAACAGGAGAATTCTAGAGAAACCATTTCTTAGTTAGAAAAGTATGTAATGCTACCAGTGTTATGTGATTGTGAGCAAACATCTGTCTTTCAATTACTTCACTTAATAAAATATGTGGTTCTAACACTAAGGTATCTTTCAGTAGTGAAGTTTATAATTTCATGGACAGACAACATTGTGTTATTTTACAGACAAGAATTCGTTCAGCATTCCTTAACTCATGTTATCCAGGCTGCTCCCTGTACTAGACATATGATACACAGTCTGTTGAGAAGTTACAGAGAACGTGGAATCCCTAGAGCAAATACTCAAAACTTGAAAAAAGTCTATGTCTCTCAACCCTGACAGGAAGTTAAGTTATATACGCCACAGATAGTAAAAGAGACTGGAACATGCATTAAAGACCAGTGAGTCCTGGATCTTTCTTTCCAGGAAATAATCTCAACCACACCATAATCCTGCCGATTTCATATTCTTTCCATTTGAGCATTTCCACACTTTTCTTGATGTAATTTGCTGAACCTAGTATACCTATTTAAATTCACTTTTCAAATGCCTTCTTAGTGTTTAAGGAGTAGCCCAAGTGCCTTTTCCTTGAAGCCTATTTTCTTATTTCTCAATTGAAATCAAGCCCCTTTCCATCTACAATCTGAAAGTCCACTTAACTCTCATTTCATTCTAATTGATATTACAGCTAGTTCTTTGCATATCTGTCTCATTTTTATTGAAAGCACACAGTAGAGCTTAGAAAACAGTTTGTTGAATGAATTATTGAGTGTTTAATCAGTTGTATACACACATGGTACACCATGCAGAGCCCAAACCAAGGAAAAATAGCAAATGGCCAGTGTTTAAGAAAAACTTGAAGTCAGATTGGGTGGTAAAGTTTTTTGGACTCTTGATACGGCTCCTCATGGCTCTCTCTCTCCTGGTCTGTCACCATTATCTAGTGAAATGTATTTATTGAAGAATCAAAAGATATGAATAAATATCTAATCTTGGATGGCAGCAAGATACAGAGAAAGTTCACTCCCTAACTGATAACTGAAGACAAGACACTCTTTGGACCTCAAGTTTCATTATTCATAAAATAAAATATCAAATATTAGTAATCTCTATTTGTCTCCAGGTAGACATACTATGTCTCCAGGTAGACATACTATGATTATATACATGAAGAAATTTAATCTGAGACTAAAAGAACAAGTGAGTTTCTATTTTTCTATATAAAGTATAAATTCATCATCTTTTGCAATTTATTTTATTCAGATATATTTAGGAATCAATTATTTTACTTTATGATATTGAGTGCTATGTGAGAATATTCTTTATAACAGATGCCCATTAAAGATTGTGTATAAAATCTACTCTTCTGAACACAAGAATTGAATTTCTGAAATGTAAGATCGTATTGGGACTAATTCTTGACCTGCTTTTGTATTTAGAAGTTTTTCAATATTCTTCTTACAGATAGGAGGGAAACCTTTAGAGTAAAGGATTTTTTTAAGGAGAGAAAAAAAGTATTTTAAAAAATTGACATCTCTCAAAGTTTTGTAAGTTAAAATTTGGCATTAAAATTCTACATAGCCTAAACAGCATTGGAAATCAAGTGACTGTTGATTAGTATAGCAAGATACCTAAATATTTAAAAGTTTAGTATAGTGCTATATCATTTCTTCTCTACGTATAATCCCATCTTAAATTATGTTAAATCAACAAAGTACAATAAGATATAACCACAAAAGCCCTGTTTGTTTGTAATTTCCATCTCTACTTATTCAATTATCCTCTGAGGTGGAAGATAACTGAAATGCTTGCTAAGAATCTAATGCTAAATAGGAATAAGGAAAATATATGGTCTTAGTTCTAATATCCAGCAAACATGTGAAAAGAGAAGTCTTGTTAAACATATGATACTCAAGGCAGAAGAAAAAGTCATTACAGTGAGTCCTTGAAAAATAAAAAGATCTTGAAAGAAAGCTTATTTTTCTGTGTTAAAGATTTTCCCAGCCAAATGCAAAGAAGATAAAGCAAGAGACTAAGTATCTAACCCACCAGAAATACAGTTTCTGGAAACAGAGCTGGCCTTCTCTGGGGATTTATTAGGGATTATTTCCTGATTCACAACCTAAATTTCTCTGAAATGCACTAATCTCCCTCAGGTCACTATTGTAACAATGCCTCTTCCTTCATTTGCTTTTGATTGCAATTCCACTTTAAATATTAATTTTACAGCAGGTTTTACTTGCAATTAACCATGTGATTATATTGTATTCATATTGAATTCCATGCTCTGAAATGAATTTAGCATAATCTGGAGCTAAAGAGGCAATAAAATTAACACCCACTGAGTTTATTAGGAAGTCAGACATCTAACATCTTCACTAATTGGAGACAAAACCATAAACTGAAATACAGAAAGTTTTTTGAAACAATAAAAAGAAAATTCAAAACTGTATAGTACACGAAAACATATACAACCTTACCCATTTATGTAACCAACTACGCTATGTATCAAAGAAGTTGAAAACCAATTCAGTTCTTCCAAAAATTGGTAATGAGAATGCAAAAAAGGGTTATGTGGACTTCGCCCAATAAAAATATGGGTTGCTGAAGAGGAAGCATAGGTCTGTAAACCCATTGCAAAGTCAATAGCACTTTTAATAGGATACTCAATATTCAAAAACATTGTCATTATTAACCATTAGTGACTCGTGAAATTTATGAGGACATTTGCAGTCTAGAATCCTAACTTCTAATGAGAATTATGGAAGAGCACGTGTGGCTTTGTATTCACTATTTAATATACATGTATGTATGTAAGTATACTTGAAAACATGCACATACAACAACAAACATATATATATATATATATATATCCATATATATATATATATATATATATATATGGATATATTTCTACTAAATAGCATAACTCAGAGTTTTATGAGTCAGAGTTTTAGATTAAAATCTTATGTGCTCTAAATACTATTTGTAATCAAGTGACTGGTAAGCAGGATGGGTAACATCAAGGCATTATTTTATTTTTTTTAATCATCAAAATTAAAAGAAATAAATTTTGATAACTACATCATAGGGCGTATGATGTAGTTTTCATCCCCATTTTGAGATGAATAAACTGAAACTTGATAAAATTTAGAAACTTGTACAAAATGAAACAGATACTAAGTAATAGTACCAGGACTTAGTCTAAGACTCCTAACTCAGTGTATCGCACATACATCATGCTGAAAAGAAATCTATGAATTTTATGGGGATGTTGGTTTTTTTAGTGTAGAAACTACATAAACACACACACACACACACACATACACACACGAGTAATATATAAACAATATATATGTAATTACATAAAATTTAATGCAGAAATCACAGCCACTTGTTATTCCACCCTTTAGCAAAAGCCGTTATTGCTATTTGCGTATATATTCTTTCACTACTCTTTCTTTAGTGCTCTAAATCTTTTTGGTGCTCTCTCTGTATATCTACTTAAAGTTATTATACCGACTCTAATAAAATATGTCTTACTTTGCTTTTACTTAATGTCATGCTGTGAGTATTTCCATAAGCCAATGAATGTGTTTTTCATTGTTATATTCTTCCTAAACAAATGTGGTTTACATTGTTAACTTCAACTGTCTTCAAGTGATTGACACTGTCTCTTTGAATCATGTGTTTCTTTAATGTAAATATTAAATTTATATTCCCATGCATGAGACACATTTATTTCAGTTCCCTCTTTGTGACAGATTAATAAAACTAAAGTGCATCAAAGAATATAGATACTTATATGGCCTTTCATAGATATTATCAAATTCTCCCTGGAAAGTTCTTACAACACTGGTGCCAGTACCAAATATAATAAATATTGTTATTTTTCATCAAATTTATAGGATTTAAACAGTTATGTAATTGCTGAGTTACATTCTATTGACAAGTAATCACTAGGGAAGGTGATTTTTTTTAATGTTTATATTCCAACTATAATTCTTCTAGAATTGGTAATATATAATTTCTTGACTACATACTTGTGGTGACATAATTATTAATCTTACTGATTGCAAAGTACCTTCTCTATTTGAGGATATTATACATTTATTTATTTCTTGGAAATTAATCACCTCATGATTCCCATTTTAATTATTCTTGTGATACAGATTTTTAATTTTTAATGGAATTAAATCTGTCAATATTTTGTAACTGCTCTCATGATTTTTTCCTCAGTTTACTTCTCCAGAGATTTATTAAATAGTGATCTATATTTCTTATATATATATTACTCATAAATTAGAATCTATCTGCAGCTTGTGATTTAGTCAATACATTAGTTAATTTTCCAAAGAGCCTAATTACCAACATTTGTGAAAAAAAATTTTTGTATCATTTGATGTTCACACATATTTTAACTAAAAATCTAATACATGTTCATTGACAAAAAACTGAAAAATAGAGAAAAATCATGAAGCAAATTTTATGTTCCTTAATTTCCCATACCATAAAATATAAATTCTCCTTAAATAAATGTTTCAGATCAAACTTATTTTTTATGTTTTAGTCTAACTATATAAAATACCTTTTAGAATAGTTTTGAGCTTTTGCACTCAAGTTTATAGCTATAATTATAACCACTCTTTATACTTCACTTAATTTAGTTAATTGGTTTCAGTATTCCCCATCAGACATTTAATGCTATGACTGTACCATTTTAATTCTTGATTTTGATTTACCTCTCAGTTTACTGTTAGTGTCAGTAAAGTTTATTGATTTGGAAAGGATACTCACATAATACTCTTGGGAAGAGTAAGAGTGATGCAATTTCTATTTCTTATGTAATTATGTAAGTAATATTCTCATGTGAGTAAAGGATTTAAGTCTCACTGTCCTAGAATGAGATTAATTCATTTATTCAAAATTCTATTGGCTTCTGTGATTTATATTTGGAGAGAAGAAATGTCACACCAGCCTGATTTTTATTGCTTTTTAAGTAAACTAATTTCTCTGCTTCTGTATATTACCAGAGTTTTCATATTTAGTATTTCTTCATTTCAGAAGTTTCTTTTCTTCTACAATATATTTAATTATTCCTTATATGCACAATGAAATTATTTTCTTATTTCACTCATAGCACTAAATTATAAACTGGATCTCTTACTTAGATATTAGGTTGGTGCAAAAGTAATTGTGATTTAAAAGGTTAACAATAATTTGAAAAACTGCAATTACTTTTGTACCAACCTAATAAAACACTTATTTTTAATTTGCATTGTTGATAAGTTTCTCAAACTTGTCCTCCACACTACTGGATAAATTTCTGCTATAAAAGATATTTTCTGCCTCAAAAGTACAGATAATAATTTAATTATTAGATTAAATTATCTAATAATTATTAGATTTTAGGCATCCTTTCTTCTATTTTTCTGAGTCTAGCCATTTTCGGGTACATCTGTGAAGTCACTGTAGACTTTTTTGTGTGTGTGACTTTTGACCTATCTCTAATTCCCCTTGCTTCTCATAGCATTTCCATTTATTTTCTGTAGACAGTTTTTGAAAAAAATACTCTTCTTCTAATTATTTAAATTATTTGTCCACTTTTCCTTAAGTTTCTTTTTGTTTGTTTCAAAAACCTATCATGTGCCATGCTTTGTTTAGATTCTATTTATCCATACTAAATTGGGAAAGATATACCAACACAGTGCTTAACATGTGGTAAAAGAAAAAAAAGAGCTATTAGTATCCTCTTTAATATCAGCATCTATGCTGATAGCTTTTACTCATATACTTGTAAATGTCAAGGCTATCATCACAAGTGCTAAATCACTACACAAAGCCTAATAATTGTTGATGTAGTGTGAGTCCATTCCTGTGAGGTACAATTTTTCTTTGCTCTGGTTGTTTAACTCAAATATAGCCTCCAAGAGGGAGTGTAGTAAGTATTTAATTAGGTAATACTTGGGAAAGTACATCAACCAATTCTATTCTCATCTTCACCTTACTTTGCAACATTTTTCCTTAAAAAAAAATAAGACACAGAAATTAAAAACATATATAGGTGACTTATTTCCTGATTTAATTTGGGGAAGAACTTCTTAAATGTAAAGAAAGATGGAAATAATATGAAAACTAAAGTAGATTTTATTACATAACAAACTCCTTGACATCAAAATTGCTATGTACAAAAAATAACTTGAAAATAATTTTTTTGAATATTTACAATAAATATGATGGTTAAAAGATAAATAACCTATGGAATAAAAATATTTACTATTTGGGGTTATGCCATTTGCCAGGTTCTCTATTAGATACTTTAAATATGTTTAAAGTAAGCATTTAAATTAAACATAATTTAATTCAGTCCTTCTTACCAACCTTTTTCTTTCCAAATCCAACATCTGGATTGTAAAGATGTTTTTTTTGTTTTTTTTTGTTTTGTTTTGTTTTAATGGAGGCAGAAAGCTTGAAATCAAATTGCTAGGTTTTGAATCCAATGTGTGCAACTCTAAAACTTACTTTTGTCCCAGTATTCCAGGCTCTGGTTAATTATTAAGAAACATAAATTTGCACAGCATTTGATGCAATAATTTCACTTCTAGATATGAACCATTATCTATAATAAATAATTAGAAAGATATCAATACCAAAAAATTGAGATCTGCCTAAATAATTTATGGAATGACTCTATAATGCATTAGAATATTTAATAACAGAAACATAGACAAAGCACAGTCTTAATTTTTAAAACCTGATACAAAAATATTTATTTATGGTATAATCTAATTCATGTTTTATGTCCTATCTTTTTTATCATATCTATCAAACTCTCTCTGTATAGGTATTGTCTTGATACTAGACTCGTGGTTGATTTTACTTTATAGTGTGTACTATTTTCCGAATTTTATTCAATGATTATATGTTACTTTAATACCTGGGAAAATAAGCCATGTACACAAATATGAGACATGTTACAATAACATGCTTTTTGAACATTCAGAAGGATATAAATTATGTCCACTAAGCTTTTTCAGTATAGCAATATGTTTATATTGCAATGATATGTCTGGTCATTTAGCTCTGAAAGCCTACTATATTGATAAAGTTGAATATGATGTGAAAATAACAAAAAAAAAATGTTTAATTCATATTCACCAACTTCCCCAAGGAATTTCAGAAATTATATGGATCAGGGTACAACTTGACCTCTAAAAGAAAGCTAAACTAAAAAATAATAACAAGAAACCATTATTTTCTTTAAGAAAGGTAGCAAATTACGTATCAAAATGGAAAAAAAAAATCTCTAATATTCTTTGAAGAAATAAGCCTCGATGAAGTTGAAATCTTTAGCTTGTGCTGTGAGTTAAGAATGTTAGTTAACTTTTTGCACAGTTTTCCAAATGGCAGCCTCAAGATACTATCTTAAGCCTTTTTCCTATCTATTCAGGACACCACTGACTCCACCCCTACCCAGAGACTAAACCCTTGCCCCTTTGACAAAACTCCTAAGAAAGCCTGTCTCGGTGTTTCTCTGAAATGCAGATAAATTTTGTCTTTCACGTACCAAAGACTTCATATTCAACAATAAATAAAGAAAAAGAAAAGTGAAGTAGAGAATCTTTATACACCTGTCCTGCTTCCCCATAGTTCCTGGAAATCTCCGGGGAGCTCAAGGTTTTCTTTAGAAATGGAAAGCACACACAGAAAAAGTGTTCAGAAAACTGAGCTCTGTCCATGACAGTTAGGGAGGAGAGGAAATTTGCAGAAACAGCAGACGATTCCTCTTTTCTTTTGGCACTTTGTTCTACTTCCAAACTTTTTTTTATAGAGCCAAATTTATGATATAATATTTTATGCTACATATAACCTATAATGTTCTAATAGATCTCTGAAAACTTTCTATGAAATTGAAACTATTGCATTTTTTTCTAGGTTACTTTATGTCTATCTATTTAAATGCACATTTGTGTGCATCTGTCTCTCCCTTTCTCCCTCTCTCCCTGTTTCTCTCTTTTATATCTGTAACATTAATATTTGTTTGTGTGGCTTTCTTCTTTTTATATGTATGTGCTACTGTGTTCTACATTGCCTTTTTCACCCAATAGTTAAGAAAGATTATGTGATTTTCAGTAATAGGTACATCTTTTGTAGGCATAATGATTGCATTTTTAAAAAAATACAGTCAATGATTAAAAGACAATTGAGAACAATTGTTCTAAGTATTATAATTCTTCCTTGTGTCATTTTATTTTTATCCTGGTTATGTTCTCTCTTTTTTTATATATGTTTTCTAGCAAACACTAAGTTCTAATTCCCTTAAAATTTATTTGTAATTCAATGTATAATTATTATGCAATATTTAATAACATAATTAAGCTGAGATTTAATTTACTGTTCATAGTTTGCTAATGTAATAAAATAGATTCTAATTTCATAGGTAAATGCTTAGCCTCATTCATTGGGTCTTTATTTTCTTTCATGACTTATTAAATAAGCTATGAACTTATTAAAAATAAAGTATCTTTCTTGGGTTGAACTTCTCCTTGCCTTACTCACTTTCTAGTTATATTCTGTAGAATAAAACTCTATGAATTTCTACCTTCTGCTTTTCCATTTCTCACCTGTTGGTCAGATTCCCTACATCATTTTACTTCATTTTGTTACTCTTATCTCACATAATTTTTTTTAATCCATAATTTTTAAGCATCTTTTATGTGTCCTATACTCATTTTTACTTCTATTTCACTTCGCTATGGTGTAATTATTTGAAAACAGTTTTTTTTGTTGTTCATTTTTTAGGTCTTAATAATTAATTTGAAAAGTAAAGGTCAACTTGATGGGCAATCAATAGATTTTTTTCCAAACATGCAGGAGGAGAAAATTTCAAGACATTTTTGTTACTGTATTTTCTGCTTTCCTAGCAGTTTATAAAATCCTCACTTTGTTCTCTAAAGTGTTAAGCTTTAAAATTAAAACTTTTAAAGTTTTAAAACAAGACAAGCAGAGGCCTGGGAATGTTTGTGTGTGTGTGTGTGTCTACTGAAAGAGAGTCTGTTGCCTTTATATCCATTCTGAGGAAGCATCATGGTTAAAATAAGTTAGCTAACTAATTTATTCAACTCCCCGTTACACACAAACAATTAAAAGAAAGAAAAAATAGATGACCATTATTTGCCAGGCATTTGGCTAACTGCTTTATACAGATGATAACATTTAATTATCTCAAAAATTCTATGACAGAGGTATAATGGCCTATTTCTAATGAGGTTTCTGAGGTTTAAAAATATTAAATAGCATGATCAGACAGCTAAGAAATGACAGATTTGGAATTAAAATTCATGTACCGCTAACCTTAAAGCCCAGTTATAATTCCTTACTAATTTGGCCTTCTCTATTTGCACTAATAATAACTATTTATGTGTCTTACTCTACAGGCTCTTAGATTCTCTTGCATTTTATCATGTGTTTCTATAAGTTACCTTGATTTGAAATATTGGCTTTTTGTGCTGGAGTACTAATTTTCTTGTCTTCCATCAATGTTTATACTTTATCTCGCATTTTCAATTTTAATACTATCTTCCTAATGTCATGGGATATATTTTTAAAGACATGTTCTTTTATTTTCTCTCTCTTTTTTTTTTTTTTTTTTTGAGAGCTTATACTACAAGTCTCATGGGTGCCTCTTCTCATTCCTTTTTCTCATTTGCTACTACTACTTTTGGTAAATAAACATTTTTGTTTTGTTTTGAGATTTATTCCCTGCTTCTCAAGCTTAACTTGTTGGGCCTTTATTGCTTTGTTAATCTTTGTTTCATTTTGTTACATTTTGGCATTATTATTTTCATATTTTCTAAAGTATTTTAAATATCAAATTAAAAGAATGAATATTATGAATATTCTTCTTCCCATAGAATATGTACTTTTAAGAGCTTGAGTATCACCTCTTTTATGAATTGTATAATCATAGGAAGGATCATAAATACAAACTCTAAAATACCTGTGATCACTCAGTCAGGGAGAAGAGGGACTCAAACCAACTCTTAATTCTCTCTCAAAGGCATTTTATTCTCGATTGTGTTTCATATTGAATCTTTTCATACAGAATCACTTGGCCAAGGAACTTAGTTTTAAAGCAAAAGCAATCCTTTTGTAGGAATAACTTGTTTTGTTCTGGTACAGACAGAATAGTGATATATTACATCTATTTGAGGTGATTATTTTTTTCTTGTATAAGAAGATAACAGATTTTTATTAATTTAAATGGAGACTATATTGCTTGATGTAAAAGTGAGAATATGTATTAGAGTTTAAAGCAAAAAAAATAGAGCAAGTATATTCTATATTCATGTAAATATATTTCAGGGATATATATTAGTTCAACAAATTGTAAGAAGTTCAGATGAGGTCAATATGCATTACAGGTATATACTCAAAGAAAACGTCTGTGTTTCAAGACTACTATGAATTTTTCTCAATAATAACCATGGGAAACTGCCGAGAAAAATTGAACCTCTATTTCCCCAAACAGCAGGTTTACAATTTGTCACAGAAGAATCTTAATGAGTTCTCTTTACAATGATTTTCAGGTGCTTATATTGCATAATGAGTAATTTAAATCAAGAAGAATAGTTTAATATTTCCAAAACTAATTTTAAAAATCTCAGAAGATTCAAATACATCATTTATTTTATTGTACTGCTAAAGGAAACAGAATTTTAACAAATCAAATATTTGAAAATAGGGAATTTATCCCTATTTTAGAATCACATCAAAATTTTCAGCTTCTCAACTTAGATTAATTTTTTAAACAGTCAAATTCCTTATTTTAAAGACAATATTGTAACATGGAAATAGCTCAAAATGTTTTAATATTTTCTAAAACAGTCTCTCAAAATATGCTTTGAGGCATTTAATAAAATCATGTATTTTTTTAAATGTGTGATAACCTGTACTTGTAAGATTAAGTATATATGTGGCACATCTAAGAAGTAAGCTCTCAGTAACAGAAATCTGTAAGATGCTAACACATTTATTCATTTGATTTTTTTAAAATTTGGAATCAGAGACTTTTTTATCAACAAAATCTCTACACTTTGTGTTATTTAACAATATTTAAGAAGCTTGTTTAACAGTGTATTTTATGAAAACAACTAAAGGACTTGTTAAAAATATTGATCATATATTCTCTAATAGTAAATATGTATTTTTCATCATATAAACTTACATCACTTACAAGTATTCTAAATTATTCTAAACTACGTTTCTAGGTTCTCTTCACTAACAAACTTTTGTTTGAATCAACATTCTGGGTCAATCCAGATCTACTATCATTCTAGAGTGCCTCATACAAAGATTCTAATTCTTTCAAATTGTTCGTTGCTGTGACCCCACATTTCTCAGTTAATTAATATTAATTCAGTAAAAATCATGTGCTAAGCACAAAGTCCTACGTGGTTCCCTCTTTTATGCTTGGTAAAATGCTAGCTGCTTGCCTTATTATTTAGCATAAATGATTGTATACAGCTTCAACTTTCTTTCAAACTCAGCCGTTCAACAGCTTATGCGTCTCTCTGCTTATCCCTGCAAAGATCAGCATTCTATATGATGAAAGAGGAGTCATTTTAATGTTATCTTTTATTGGGAAATTAATTTAGTTCTCAAAATTAGAACTTAAAAAGGATACTACCCGGTGGCTCAGGTGGTTAGAGCTCCATGCTCCTAACTCCGAAGGCTGCTGGTTCGATTCCCACATGGGCCAGTGGGCTCTCAACCACAAGGTTGCGAGTTCAATTCCTCAACTCCTGCAAAGGATGGTGGGCAGCACCCCCTGCAACTAAAATTGAACACGTCACCTTGAGCTGAGCTGCTGCTGAGCTCCTGGATGGCTCAGTTGGTTGGAGCACGTCCTTTCAACCATAAGTTTGCCGGCTCGACTCCCGCAAGGGATGGTGGGCTGTGTCCCCCACAACTAGCAACGGCCACTCCACAACTAGGATTGAAAGGACAACAACTTGACTTGGAAAACGTCCTGGAAGTACACACTGTTCCCCAATAAAGTCCTGTTCCCCTTCCCCAATAAAATCTTAAAAAAAAAAAAAAAAAGGATACTACCATTGGACATTACCATAAATGGGTACTCTGTTGGACAGCACCATAACATTTCCATTGTATCATGCACGTTTCCCCGTTGGCTACAACATCTAAACAGAATTTTTCTTTAGTTAGCCCATGGATATATCACAGCATGGGAGTTAGAGATACATGCAAGGGATGTGTGTTACCTATATTCAAATGATTATATAACCAAGCAATCAAAATTTATATAAATAATCTATTGTATTAAGCAATATCAAATACTTTGAGACCTCTTTACTGTCTAAACATTAAGAAGATTAGGTCTTATTCATTAAGGTAATATATACTCCTCTACTGAATTTGCTAACATTTTCCATCATATGAAATTCAACACACAGTTCTCAAAAATACCCAAAGTCCCTCCACAGGTTCTCTGTTCCCTTTATTTCATTCATTACAGGTCAGACATAAGCCAAGGAATTTCAGCCTTTTTTCATGGCAAATTGAGGGGTCCATTGATTAAAAAACAAAAAAAGTCCAAGTGCTCCTTCTAATTATTTTAAATCTGAAGTTTGTATTCACATGGGTTCTTTTACCTAAACAAAATATGTTTTGATATGAAAAACGGAATCAATAGTTCATGTATCTGTAATAATGTGTAATAAGGAATATATATTTCTTTAAATTTTCAAGTTCACATATAGAAAGCCAGCTAACTTTTTTCTGCAGTTCCAGCCTTCAAAAATATCATACACATATGCAGACTAGCCAAATGTGATTATAGATAATGTATCTTCACTCAAGTAAATCCTCCACCAAGGGCTAGCCAAAGGATATGTCTAATGACTGGCTTTCTTGTACCATTTTGTCTGTGATTATCAGCAAAGATTTCGGTAATAACCGGTAAATATACTACCTGCATTTGGAAGTGAGATAGAGGCCACTAGGAACCTTTAATCATCTCATTTAGTGACAATCTACCCTATTAAAGTTATTTGGCCAAGGAAAAGATCTGACAAACTTGTTTACTACTGAAGTACTCTAACCAATAATAATTAGGTATGTGAAACATCTGTGCTAAATGTGAGTTTTATAAAGATAGGCTTTCAGCTTTAGAAAATGGTAGATATGTCCTCATTTCAAATGTACATGTGCAAATTATTATTCTTGTCTGACTGATACACTCTGGGATTTCTTTCTGTTTGCTTTAGGAGACTCACCTGGGCTGCAGATATGTTAATTTAGAGAAAGTGTAAACAGCTTTAATTTGGGTGCCAGTAGAGCAGAATTCTCAGTTCTGTCATTAACTTCTTTTTTAGGTATTTATTAAGCCTTATTGTGACTCAGTTTCCCTTTCATGAAGTGGGATGAGAGGAAAATATATATGTGTAATATTATATATAGAATTATATGTGATATTTTGTATATATATGTAATTCACAGATACACAGAAAGGAAAATGGAAGAATAAAGGTGCCATATTAATGTGAGCCATTAGTCATAGTAATCTTAGAAATACTAACATTTGAATACTTAGTTTCAAAATTTTATAAATGTTTACTTCTTCCTCCAACATGTATTTCCAAACGGTGGGTGCCTTGATAATTTAGCAAATCATTTACAAATCTCTAAGAAGCAAATGTGTCATTTTCATCCACGTATGCTTCCAAATATTCTTTTGTGAAGAAAGACTAACTTGTAATTCCTCCCAAAGGTAGTCTTGGTTAGGCAGCAGTAGAGCTGTACGTAGGAGCGTGGTGCAATTTGAAGTTGAGTATATTCATGTTCTTATTTGCATAGTTTTTCTCCTTTTCAATGTCACCCAGGAACTACTAAGCTTAAAAAAGTCAGCATAACTTCTGGAAACTGTGTTTTACAATCTTCCCTTTGCTCTCAACAACATAATCTAAATCAAAGGCTTGCAAACTATAGCTTAACAGTGAAATTTGACTCACTATACCGCCTATTGTTGTAAATTAGGAGTTATTGAAACACAGCTGCCTCCACTCATTTATGTATTGTCTATGGCAGCTTTTGCGCAGCAACTCAGACTTGAGTAGTTGTGAAAGACACTATATAGACCATAGAGCCCAACGTATTTACTATCTGCCCGTGTACAAATAAAATTTGATTATGCCAGGTCTAAATCATCATTTTCTTCTTTTATAAAGTATGAAGAGGCAGCATATTGTAATGCTGAAAATGTCAAAAGCTCTCATTATTTCTCAAACCTCAATATCTTCATATACAAAAAGATGATAGGTTAGCCTTGTCCTTTCTTTAAATATGAAAGGACTTAAGAATCTAGAAAGTTGGGTCTTGTATCTCTTGAACATGGGACATCTAGATATTTAGGCCCCAATTAGCACTTCACCAATCCATGAATTTAAATAACTGTGAGTTGAAATATGATGCTTATTTCTTTACCACAGACTGTTACTTAGGAATCCTGAAACATAATGCAGAAAAGAAATTGATAGGGCAATAAATCTCTATTTCATTAGCTATATCATTTGGGAGAATGTAAAACTTCTGAAACACGAGTCATATAGTGTTACTCTTCTGCTCAAAACTGCATAGTTCCTCATTTCACTTAAAGTGAAAGCCTTACAATGGCCTAATAGGACTAACAGAAACTGAACGACCCTTACCTGCGTTCTCTCAGCTTGTGCTGCTCTCGCCTTTGTTACTCCAATGCAGCCATACTTGTCCCTTGGCAATCCAGGAATCACTTAAGATGGTGAAAACTGAAGGTTTTCACAGCTTGCATGGCTGTCTCCCTAGCCTACTATAGGTCTTTGCTCAAATTTGACCGTCTCTTAGATGCTTTTCTTGACTGCACTCTAAAATTGAAACCCATTTTTCCTAACACACTCTCCAAATCACCACTTCCTTGTTCTATTTGTCTTTTTATAGTACTTATCACCTTCTAGAATACCATATAATTAATTTATTTTATGTTTCTGTCCATCGCTCTCTTTTTAAAGCTTTACATGGCCATAGATTTTTTCTGTGTTGTCCTCTGATGTATCCTGAACATCTAAAAGAGTGCTTGGCACATAGGAGGAAGTCCTCAAAAATATTTCTGAATGAATGACTGGAATGAAATCTTAAGGTAATAGTGAATGCTTATGTTTACTTAATTTGTGCTAGGCCTTTTGCACATTCCTGAGGATATATATGTGAATAAGGCACAATATCTGTCCTTAACAAATGCATAGCTTAATGAGGAACAAAAAGATACTCTAAATAGTCTCTAATTTGAATAAGTCTTATAAGTAAATAAGCCAATGAAAACAAAACTTGCCACTATTAACCTTGCTCCAGTAGATATTCTCTAAACCTTCCTGTCTTACAGACCATCTCTGCTTCCTTCTCCTTCCATTTCATCTTTTCTCTTTCTTTTGAGTTGCCTACTTTTTTTTTATGTTAGTCTTTTGATTCTTTCATCTTAATTTCTCTTTTCTCCAATTACTACCTGTAGAATTTTACTAAAAACTGCTTCATAAGCTTTTCCTAATACTCAAGGAAAATATGGTATATGAAAATTTTACCACACTGTCAGTCCTACTAAAAGAGCTCTATAGGAAAAAAAGGGAAAAAAAGCAACCTTTGAGACACTCCAAGCATTCCGCTACCAGAGGCCAGCAGAAGAGCTAAGAGAATCCATTCTGAAGCATTCCAGGAATATAATGCAGCCACCCTCAATGTTGGGAAGAGCATGGCATTGCAATAGAGCAGATAGAGATTTTCCAAGACAGAGAAAGGTAGGGGTAGGACTGGAGAGCAAAGAGAATGCCAAAATGGCCCAGAAAGCTAACATCTAATCAGTGAAAGAAAGGGAAATATGCTATAGTTTGCCAAACTAGCAGATAACATGCAAAATGTTAAAAAGCCTCACCAGAACTCAGATCCTTTGTTCTCCAATCCTGGTCACAATTTCAAAATATGTTAAGTCAGTGTTGAATGAAAACTCTAACAATGCCTATATACAGTTTAACTATATTTCAGATTGACTCAGCCTCCAGCTCTAGCAGCCTGAAAGAAAATGTCATATATTTTCTGGAGATAAATACTATATAATTCAGTCCCTACTGTTATTTAATACAAAATGTCTTGCAGAAAATAAAAAGTTCAAGTTACTTGAAATACTAAAAAAAAGTTATTAATAGTCAAAAGAAGAAATAGTTAACAACAACAACTCCAAAGCATGATAAAATTAAATCCAACCATAGTGATAATTCAATTTAATGTGATAGACTAAACACAAGTCACAAATTCTCATACTGGTTAAAAAGCAAGACACTGCCTACTTTAAATAGAATGATAGAGACTAGTTGAAAATAAAAATATTGACTAAAAAAGATATACCAACTTCCAGTTTCAGTTCTGAGAGTTTAGAAACTGTCACTCCAATTCTTACATTCTTAGACAAAGCTTAACAAACTGAAACAATTCTTTTGCTTGGACTCATCAGACCACTGAGGTTGCAGTACAAATCCACATCAAAATCTGGAGAGTCGGGAGCATCTACGGAGACACAGTTAAAAACAGTTTACCTGGACAGAAACACTAAAGCCATAATATACAGGCTGGAACATTTACATGGTAATTTTGATTAACTGCTAGAGGCTATGTGTGGAGGATTAAAGTAGTATAAAATAAATATCCAGAAGTTCATACTGATACAAATAAGTGATTAAATAAATATGCCTATAGAAGAGACGAATCTCCAATGCAGGAAATTCCAAATAAGATACATATCTATATCTATATATCTATATATAGAGAGATATAGATCCTCCGTTCTAAAGGAAGTAGAGAATACCTATTTACTCTGTAAGTGTGGGCTGCACATAGAGGACAGATGGAAAGGATAGAGAAGGGAGAAAAAGATGAACTTTATAGTGGAAAAACCTGACAAATACCATGTCATGCTGGTGATGAATGTCAACATCATAGTGTTAAATTCTGTTGATAGTATGTACTTTTGACATAATATAATAAAAATGGCACATTTCTTCTGTAGTCTTCCTGCCAAAAAGCCATAACCACAGCCTATTCATAAGAAAAACTTCAGACAATTCCCAGCTGAGGGACATTCTACAAAATAACTGACCAGTAATCCTCAAAATTGTCAAGGTAATCAAAACAAGAAAAGTCTGAGAAAGTGTCACAAACAAGAGGAGCTTAAGGATGTCTTAGATTTACAGATAAATCGAGAAGGTAGTGTAGAGAGTTACCATATAACCCTCCCCCACTTTCCACCATTATCATCCTTTTTTAATAAAGTACATCTAACTGATTCTAAAATTAAAATTTTATTTAAAACAAATCAAAACAAAACCAAAAAAAAAAAAAAAAAACCAAGAAGACAGTGGATTCCAGAATGTCTTGATCAAGTGGAAGAAAACACAGTTCTTAGGGGAGAAAAGACTGAATTCACAGGCCAAAAGAATAATGTGAGGCCCATTTTTTCTTCAGCATTCCCAAACTAAAAAGATGTAACTATCTTTAGTTTTACACTAGAGCTTTTAATTAAGAGTGAAGCAGGGAGAAGAATAATGGTTAACATTTATGCTGTATATGAAAAGGTTGTCACATCAAATTGAAACGTTTAATTTTTCTACATATGACATGTCTAATCTTCATAAAGTCAGTACTCTCAATGGTGTTTAGCAAACTTGCTGAGATATTTGTGGACTGGTGGGCAACCTGCCCCAAAATAGACAACTTGGGTGGGGAGGGTGCTGTTACAGAATCGGAAGGAACATGGCGGGAACCATCATAAACCCAAGGCCCATCCTTGGAAGGAGAGCATCCTAAACCTTTGGGAAGATGATAGAGAAAACTCTTTTTCTTAAACAGAATACCTCCTCTTTTCAAATTGCCAGGGCACATATTTCTTATAGCTTCAATGGGGGTGTAGAAACAGCCCAGATCAAATTATATTGCAACAAAAAGCCACAAACAAAATGTATGAAAACAATTACTTTTGGTATTCCAGTAAAATAAAATATATATGTCATGCAAAGCATAAACTCAAGAAAAGTGGCATGAGATCATAAAAGAACAACAAACTTCGAAACAAAGAACATATTAGAAATAAAGTAGACTATTTTCTAATAATAAAAAATAAATTTGCCAAGAAGACATTAAAATTCTAAATTGTATGTCTGCAATACTTTAGAAAATTGTATTTTTAAGAAAACACAATAGAGAACTTTAAAACACACATTGCAAAAAATTTACAAAACTAAAGGAAAAAATAGACAAATCTGCAATCATAGTTGCTAATATGACATCTCTCTTTCAGTATTTGAAATAGAACATGAAATGAGAAAACCATTAGTAAAGATAAAGAGAATTTGCACAACACTGTCAACCAACTTATAATAATTTACATTTAAAAACATGACATCCGAATAATAGAAAATATGCTTTATTTTCAAGTGTAAATAGAACATTCAGCAAGGTATATCTCAAAATGGTCCATAAAAGAAGTCTTGATAAATATCAAAGGACTGAAATAAAATTGAGTATGTTATCTGACTGTAATTAATTTTATTAGAAATTAAAAGAATTATATACTTTAAAAAACCTCCAAACATGAGAAAGAGAGAGAAGAGAGAAAGAAGGTAGAGAAGGAGGCAAGAAAGGATCATAAAGCAAATTTGAAAGCATTTCAAAATGGATGATAAAATATTATCGATACATATTGTATTGAGTTAAAGCAGTGCTTAGAGGGGAATATATGGATTTAGATACTTTTTAAAATGTTCTTTTATCATCTTTCTAGACTGCAAGGAGGAAAAGAGGAAAGGAAAGATAAATAAGAGGATGAGAGTGTGTTCTTAAATCTGTCTTTCGTCACAGCAAAATGAGAATTCACCTTGTGCTGGTGTGTGTGTGTGTGTGTGTTTCTATTATCTATTTGTAATGAAATGGGCTAGGGTCAAAATTGATGTCTTATTTATTTACTATATTTATGAAATATTTCATTTATATAAAAATAGGAAGTTAATGAATACCCAGCATTTATTTTACTCACTTATTCGCAAACCACATTTAGAAAAATCTTGACATGATTTTATATTCATTTCTATCATTTTAAAAGATATAACAAGTACAATTACCATGACAGAATATTGTATACACCTTTTCAATTCCATTCCTCTAATCCTTGCCCCAGGCAGAATTAATTAATGCTAGCATTTGTCATATTCACTCATATTTGGTTTTTATTGAATGTTTATATATCAATTAATATTCTAAAATATTGAGCTTTAAACTTCATGTAGACAGTTATATTTAATATGTCATTTTGACTTTGCCTTTTTTTGTTTTTTGCTTAAAATATTGTTTTTGAGATTTGACATATTAATATACCCACATGTGTGAGTTTCTCTAAAAAATATACCTGGATCATATATTATGTTAATATTCATTTTGTAGTTGTCAAGAATGTCCTGTATTATTTTTACTACTCTTCAGAATGTATGAAGTTCCTAAATCCCTATTTATGACCAAGACTGCTCTTGCCAAACTATTTCTGTTGTGATGGTTGTGAAATAATTATCTTATTGTGGCATTAATTTGCAATTTTATGATTACTAATATATTTACTATTGTCCATGTTTCATTGGCCATTCAGATTTTCTTTTCTGTGAATACTTGGTACAAATCTCTTGTTTTTCTTCCTATTGGACCCTATGTCATTGTTTTATTGATTTGTTGGCATTCATATATTTCCCAAACACTTCCTGATTATATCCCTTGGAAATAATTTCTCCTGATATGAAGCTTGTCTTTCCCCCTCATTTATGGTGTTTTTAAAATAACAAATATTTAATTTCAATAAGTATTCTTTATGTCTGTGTATTTTTATTTATTTTCTAAGAAATCCATTCCTAAACTAAAGTCTTAGTAACATAGTTTCTTCTCCAAGTTTTAAGGATTGGCTTTTGATATCTGTTTTAGTCGACTAGATGTTTTATCTTTCTGTTGTTTGAGGACTGGATCTAAATTTATGTTCCTGCATAAATATTTATGTTTTTTAACCACCACTATTGACTTGTCCATAATTTTTTATTCATTTGCAATGCTACCTCTGTAATGTATTATTTCAATATATGTGCAATTTTTTTTCTCTATTCTATTCCATGAACCTATTTATCAACCCCTATCACTATCAGTATGCACTGTATTAATTACTAAAGCTCCAAATGAATCTTGATATCTGGTAGGAGGTATCTTTCGCACATTGTCTTTTTTCAAAATTGTATATTTTGGTTTTTGTATCCCAGAGAAATTTTAGGATCAGTTTAAATGATTCCAAAGAACAGTTACAGTTTTTGACTGGAAGTCAAATGTATAGATTAAGTAGGGGAAGAATGTGTGTTTTCTTGATATGGATTGCCCTGCCTATCTATATCATATTTGTTATTCAGGTATCCTTATATATTCTTAATTAGTTTGTAACAGTTGGTTACATCATTGTTTGGTTTCTTTCTACATATCTACAAGTTTGTTGTTATTGTGAATAGAAGTATTTTCAATTACATATTTTAAATGGGATATTAGTTTTGTATAGAAATGCTATTGACTTTTATTTTGAGTCTTATATGCAAAACCCTTACTAAATTCTCTTTTTAGTGCTAATATTTTCTATGTACTATTGAGGGAGGGTTCAATGTAGATATATGGTTTAAAAATATGAACAATTTGGTTACTTTCCAATTTCTATGCCTTTTACTTATGATTTATCCAACAATGCTGTGGTTTTTAAGTGGAGGATATGTCTGAATCATGAGAACACTGTGCTACCTTTCTTGATTACTAGCACAAGTAAAGAATAGGCCTGAGGAGATTGAATGTTTTAGGAACAAATTACATTTTCTTTAAAAATTTTAAATTCTTTAAACATTTTCACAAGGTAAGAAGAGAATGTTGAAGACGAGCTTTCTGCATCCCTTGGTTTTCTCCCTAAGAAGATAAGGAAATTGTTATAGGGGGACATGATTCCTTAGAAAGTGACTTTACTCATCTTAGTAACCTATATAATAATACATCATAATATATAACACGAGACAAAAGAGGCCCCGAATCTGAATGACATTTCTTTAAACTCACATAGTCAGACCACTTAGTTAGTTTACTTCCTTAATTAGTTGTCCAATTTAAAAATTCTTATTTTCACCTTCTCTTGAAAATCAGAAGATGGCAATATTCTAATGAATTTCAGTATTTTCTCTTCAAATGGGTGTGCATTCTCCTATTTGCGGTTATCTCAGCTATTGTTTTGGCTTCTTTTATATGGAGACAAAGTGTCAATGTTTATCCCAGGTTCTTGCTGCCTCTCTCTCTCTCTCTCTCTCTCTCTCTCTCTCTCTCTCTCTCTCTCTCTCTCTCTCTCTCTCTTCCTGCCTCCCTCCCTCTTTCTCTCTCTCTCCCTTTTCATTATGACAGTCAGGAAAGAGTTAGGGTCCTTCATTTGTACTTCATATCTACTATATACATATGAATGTTCTCATCCTCTGGTAGGATTTTCTTATATAAAGTATTTTTCTCTTACCAAAACCCCTCTTTTCTGAACATCAAGAACACAATTCAGTGGCACCAAGTACCCTTTTGGAATCCACCAAATTCTGACAGAACATACCCTCCTTCTATCCATCAATACACATTTCTTCAAGTTCTCTCCTAGGTTATCAGTCTCTAAGCTGGTTTAACCTGTTTTTCACGTAACTAACTCTTTAGTGAGCTCTGCCCTGTGTAGCTGACCACAAATCCTGAATATGTTTTTTGCTCTGTGCCATGGTTATTTGTGGTCACCTGGCAGAAGCAGTTCATTCAAACAGCACCTGCAGTTTAACACTAAGGTGCTTAAGGCTTATCAATCTGCTCTTCTGAATCTGGTATTCTCTGGTGTTCATCCAGGTTGTCTCCTACAATGTGAATTCACGAGGACCTCAAGTATGAGGTAGCTTTTCTCATGAAGTCATATATTTTGCCTGTTATATATTTCATACAAAGGGATTCCCTCACACATCATATTCACCTTAAATTTAATTCATCCCATTATCCGCTTCAAATATGTTCAGTAATTACTCTTACCACTTGTTACTTATTTGTAGACTGATATTTTCTATCTTTGTTGTTCCTTAGAACTTGCAAAAATATTTAGTATGTTTGATCTTGCCTTATACATCACTCCTCCCATCCTCTTTCTCATAATCTTATCCACTGTTCTTCTCTGAAATTCTTATATGTATACACAGCTCTTAGATAATGAGGTGCCACAGCTGATCACGGCAACTCAGCATTATTCTCAACATCCATTCCGAGCGTCTGTTTCATCCCAGCTCTGTGATGTGGGGCCCTGTACTTTCCCTTCCAAGTAATAATGGGATCATTTCTCTTTCCCTGTCTCTCTACGTTATTTTAAGTCATTTACTAAAAAAGCCTCACCCTGGATAGCTTTCTTCTTTTCGTTTTTGTTCAATTATGCTTTCTTGCATTTATGTCATCTCATGTCTCCTCATATGCCGAATAAGCCTTATCTATTTTATATTATTCACTTACTATAATTGTACTTGTCAGTATTATATGGTCTTCTGTGAACACCAGGCAACTTATTTTGTTAAGTAAGTTTTTACCTCAAGATACCTACAGACTGTGCACAAAGAAACTTTCTAGAAGATCATAAATATTAGAAAGAATAATATTTACTAAAACCTATACTCTGAATTTATACATTCTCAAAAAATTTTGTAATATGATGAAATAGTCAGTTTCAGTTTTTTATCTCTTGGGGTTAATTAAAAAAATTGAAGACTGGAATAAATAGCAACTAACTTGAAAAAGGTTTGAGTAAATATTTTTTTAAATTATTTTTTATTTTTCAATTATAATTGATATTCAATATTGTATTATTTTCAGGTGTCCAGCATAGTGGTTAGCCACTTATATAACTAATAAAGTGATTTCCCCCGATAAGTTACTATCCACCTGGCACCATTCATGATTATTACAATACTATTGACTATATCCCCTATTATCTACTTTACATCCACATGACTACTCTGTAACTACCAATTAGTGAAAAATTAAATCTTACATGTATTACATATTGGTATTAATTTAAATAATATTTTCTGCTCATTAACAATATTCCAATTGAAACATTTCCTCCTTCTCCATTATAATTATCTTAAAATACTATATGAGAATTTGTGAACCTCTGTTAATTTTATACACTCTAACATAATCTTTAAGATCTTTCTTTTGAATTCTGAAACGTTCCAATACCAAATAAAGTTAAAACAATGATGACCAGCTTGTGATAACTACATGGATTTTAATTTATTTTCTTATTTAATATCTAAATCAGGTTACTTATATTATTTTCATCACTAATATAAATACGTTTTAACTTGTTATGATGTGATACTTGCTTATATTAGAGGTCCTGCTTCTGCCTCTTTGTGAAATTACTTCATTATTCAGTTTTCAGTTTTTTAAAATGTAATTTCCCCTTCCTAAGACCTGAAAAAGACATGTTCAAGGAATCTACAAAAACATAGTCAATTTTAACAAATTATCATGTAGGTTCAAATTACTTCATGTAAAATCATGTTGAGAAGAATTTCTGTGAAGAAATATGATGGTGTCTGCATTTTGGTAGAAAACAGATCTGAAGTTTATAATGGAAGAAATAATAAGTATGATCCCTCTGCTACTCCTTTTTTCTCTAGTTCAATGACAAAGGCGTACTGTCACAAACACATAAAGTAATTTTGGGGAGCAAGGAGAAGCGAGCAAACCAACAATGTGTTGTTTATCTCTACCTGTTATTTGCTGTCTCTGGCTAGTCCATGTTCTCCCAGACATAAACTTCCTCCTTCCTCTACCCCAGTATGACAGGCCCATTTGTTACCAGTGCCCTTGTGAACATCCAGTCTAGGTCAGAAATTTTCCACTTAAGGAACTATAAATTCTACAAGAGCACCAGATGAACATTTTTCTTTTTTGCCAGAGAATGAGGAAGTGTTTGTTACTAGGGATCACCACAGAATTAATAGAAAACTATTTTTCCTTTTCTTTGAAAACAATAGGAAATTCAAACCTCATAGCTTAATATGATTAGTTGGTTATTTTTTGGCTATTATTATAATTTAATGGCTAATAAAAAAGTTAACATTATAACTGGTAAGTAACATTAATTGGAGTAAGCTTGGAATTATTTTCACATTCCACCATACTAGCTTCTGTGTCTAAAGTCCTTCATCTGAAAATAGGTATAGTTAGAGCTTCTACCCTAAGGTTATTTTGAAAATTAAATGAGATAATGATTATAAATTGCTTAACACAGTGTCTGCAAAATTGTAATCTTTCAATACATGTTAACTCATTGTGTTTATTATTATCTCAGAGTTGTTATATATAAATCACCAAAAGGCATTTTAGGATTGCATTGTGATATGTTAAGTTTTGTTTTATTTTCTGGGTATATTATTTCATACGTAATAGTAGTAAATATAAACTAATTACAGGTACAGATTAGTTACAGATAGGAAAACAAGATGGTCATATTTCACAATTACTAATGCAATACTAAGATCAATGACAAAAAAGAGCTCAGCATGAATATATAGGTTCATTATAAACATTGCAGACTTTCTGGTTAAAGGAGTCAAAATAATAGTTACAGGCTATTCAGTAGCTAACTCTGAAATCAAAAACAGTAGGAAGTATCCACAATCCTCCTTGCAATCATGCTCCAAGCAAGGTAGGCATTTAATTAAACTAAAAGATTTAATGCATTTTCTAAAACAGAAAGGAAGATGCTATAATAGAAATTGTCAGTATACTGAAATTCTCCAAAAATGCCTAATGGTCATTTGTGGATTAAAGATGAATCACCTTGGATTAAAAAAAAAAAAGAAAGAAAAAATTTAAACTTTGATAGGCATGACTTTTTTAATGGAATTATCCTTTTTAATAAAATATTTTAAAACAATGTTGCAATTTTCAAGGTAGGAAGTAGAAATTGCACAAACTATGAATTTTAGACCAAGAATCTAAAAGAAAGAATATCTCAATTTATTAATTTTTAAAGGAACTATGGTTTACTTGAGCTCTGTATAAAAAAAAGACATTCTGGCTAATAGCAACATTATCCAAGGATCACAAAGTGGGACCTGCCATTTATTATGTTAAATGTACCAATTGATGAAAGAATTGGATATAATGTATATCTCTCTCTAGACAAGTATAACAATACGAAATTTGATCATGCTATATTTGCAGGGAGAACAACATGGTAGGATAGGTAGAGGGGTAATATGAGAGGTAATTTGATTTGGTGAACTCCAAATGACTTTGGAGGCTGCACATGAAATTTTGATGAGTGGTCACAGCTAGGATGGGAAAGCCAAAGATCAGACTCCACACGTCTGCCTGCTTGTTTTCCTTTGTCTTTTCCTTCAAATGCCATCAAAAGATGCATTTAGTCTCTGAGAAAGAAAATTCTCATTGAAGCGAAACTTAGTATGTTAAAAAATGTAATGCCACTGTTTGGAAGCTCACATTTGTCAACTTTAATTTTTCATCTTGTATAAGTAGAAAGGAGTTATTCATTATCTCTCTGTTCTTTACCAAACAAATTTGGATTTCTATGAAGTCATCAAGTTGGGTGAGAACAAATAATATGAAATATAGAGATACTTCATTTGAAAAGCAAATTAAAAGATTAAATTAATGATAACTGGACAGCATAATGTAAAAGTAGACAAAGATGAGCCTTTTCAAAACTCTAGTCATAGAAGCAACATACTTCAATTATTTGAGAAAGAAATTCATGCTTATAGAAATAATACATAAAATATGCAATCAAAATAGTCAGTGATCCCCATCTGCTTCCAAGACTAAATCTAAATTCCTTACAATGGTGTAAATTTACCTACTTCTTACCATTTCCCTAATCAAACACTTATTCAAGGAAAGCTGTTTCATGCGTTTGCCTTGAAAATATTCTTGTGTGTTTCCTGATTTTAGTATTTGCTAACACTTCATGTCTTTTTTAAAGTGTCCCTCCTTTTCTCCAAGCTCAGCTAAAATCTCTCTTTTCCTCATGATACAAGTCAAGACTCATTTCATCTTTAAAGTTTCTCTTATTGCCATATACCAGAATTCTAATAATTTCTCCTAGCACTTCACTTACTAAGTTCTATATCATTAGCCTAGCTCCAGGGCATGGACCTTGGGGAGGGAGCTTGTCTTTGGAGCCCTGACACTTAGCACTATGCTTTGTATGTAGATGGACATGTAATAATCATTTTGTAGGTAAGGATGCAGTTGATGAAATGAAATGTAATACAATTTTATATCAAAATACGAGGTGTGATCAAACAATACGGTGAATGTTTAATGAAAAAAATTATTACAGTAAAAGACACATTGTCATTAATCCCCCTCAAACACTCCCCCTAGCTTCGAACACACTTATCCCATCTTCTGAAGCAGTTCTGGAAGTCCTCTTTCTTGAGTGTCTTCAGTTGCACTGTCAGGGCTGCGTCAGGGTTCTGAATCATTTTTACTTTGGGGAAGAGTCAGAAGTTGCACAGTGCCAAATCTGGTGAATAAGGTGGATGAGTACACACCGTGATATTTTCACTTAACAGAAATTGCCAAATCAGAAGTGATGTGTGACACGGAGCGTTATCATAGTGGAGGATGGGTTACAGCACACTTTAAAAAACATCTTGTCTCGACGATAGCTCACACCCCACTGACTGTACCAAACAAGTTGAAACTTGTTACACACTGTTACTAAGGTTGGATGCACAGCTTCCCATATTGAAGATTCCTGCCTTTCCGTTGGATGGCACTCGGCAGCTGCATTCACCACATTTTCAGATCACAATGGAAAGGCTCCATGTCACACATTGCTTCTGTTATAGTGATTTCTGTCAAATAAAAACATTGCAGTATATCCTCATCCACCTTATTCACGGATCTGGCCCCCTGCTACTTCTTGTTCTTCCCCAAACTCAAAACGACCATGAAAGGTAAACATTTTGAATCAATTCAGGACATTGAGGCAGCCAGGACAATGCAACTAAAGAAATTCACAAAAGAGGACTTCCAGAACTGCTTCAGAAAGTAGCAAAACTGATGGGATAAGTGTGGTGTGTTCGAAGCAAGGAGTATTTTGAGGGGGATTGATGGCACATATCTTTTACTCTAACATTTTTTTTATTTAAGCATTCACCATATTTTTTTATCACACCTCATATACTACTTGTAGGATATTCTACAAGAAATTATTCTTTGACAAACCTAGAGAATTCTAAATTGAATTATATGTGAGTAATCTTTCCATCACTCTAAATCCTACTATAAGAAGCCAATGGTTCTTTAGAAGATTGAGAGAGAAAATTTTGGAAAAATAAATAAAATTTGGTGTATTGACTTATAAAGCATCTAACGAGAGATTATTATGTGCTAGGCACCAAGCTAGGTAGTATTTGGGGTTAGGGGGGTTGGGGTGGGAATCAATTACTACAGAAAATTCAACTATCCTTCTATTTTCTTCAAAATGGCTTTGTCCTCATTTACTTTCACCCTATTTGATGTTAATAGTCCTACAAATAAAGAATGAACATATTAGAAGATGCATTAGACTTTCTGACAATTATATAGGCTACATTCTTTAGTGGCTGCAGCTACCTTTAGTTCTAAGGAAAAAAAGAAAAAAAATATATATATATATATATGAACACACACACACACACACACACACACACACACACACAGGGGGTGCCAAAAAATGAATGTACACACATGACTTGTATTCATCTTTTGTTACCGGTATATATTTAGTATTACAATCTTAATACAGTTTTTTCCTTTCTTAAAATATGTACACTTTTTTTTTTGGCACCCCCTCTCTATATATTTTAAGATTGCTGATTCTTACAAATGAAATAAAAAGAAAAGTCGAGAGACTCAGGCTTAGAAGCTACGCAGCCAGGAGTAAAATACAGGTTACACTAAGGAAATCCCAGTAGTAACCTACTTCCCCCACAATTCACACCATCCAATGAAAAGCAGTGTTCGCTACATTTAGAATATACCACCAATTCCTTTCTTCAGAATACATAATTATGTGTGTTCATGCACGTGTACATGTCTGTGGATATAATTATATATTTATATATAATCTAGACATATATAGATTATCAAATTCTTATAGATCTCCTTCAACAAGTGTGGAATTTGGTCATTTTCAATAGAGTCTGATATTTTCATAAATGTGAATGAGGAGAACACTCTAGAAAAATAAATAAAAAAATAAATAGGGAAAAATAAATAAATAAATAAATAAATAAATAGGGGAAAAGCAAGAGTAGTTGTAATTTATTCACATGTTATGAGAACTTTTTTTATTATCTTTCATTACACCTTCCTTGGCGGTTCTTAGACTGTGGTTGGAAGGAGGTATGCAGACACATTGAGGTATGTGGAGCTGGTGCAAGTGTAAAGGGTCTATTGAGTCCCCTTCTCTCCCTTCATTCTTCTAACTTAGATAAAAAATACTTTGCCATAAGTAGAGGAATGTTGTCAAGGGTTAAAAGGGGGAAAATACTGAATTAATGATACAATATGCAGGCAATTGCAAAAATTGAAACTAAAAGAAGGAAGAGACCAGGAGAGCTAATATCTTTAACATTTAGGAAACATGCCCCTGAGATTGAACCCTGGTTTCTGAGGAAAAAAGCATTAACTACATTCTAATTCAACAAAATATTTTCCTCCAACTGAAATTTCATTCTACACAGAAAATTATTTTTGCTTTACACCCATGCAGGGTTTATTTATATGCATTCTCTTTTGCAATAATGCAAGTCCTCGCAATTGTAAATGATAGTGTGCCCTTTTTCATTCTCATTCCTTTTAGTACTTTGTCTGTAGTAATTCATCTTTCTTGGGATATAACTCTCTTAAAAGGGAGACGTAAGAGAATTCACTGTGCTAACAAATTGCTGTTTTATTATTTTGGTTGTTTTTTGTGTATTATCAAAACTTGTTTAAATTTACTAAGTATTTTAAGAAGAAAGATAATTGTAACATGTTTCCAGGTCAAGGGGGTTAAACTGTGTTACAGACATCAAAAAAAATCAACAGCTTAACAAATTCAATCAGGAAATGATATCAAATATCTTTAGTTTTTCTGGTGACTATATTATATATTGACAATATTATATTTAGTCAGCCTTCTGGTACATCCAAGAAGGGTGGTCTCCATTATTTCAAGTACTGCACAACACATTTGTTTAAAAATGTTTTTCAAAGAGTATAGTTTTACAAAACAAGGATGATTATTTGGATAATGAAAAACATCTTAACAAAAGAAATTATAATGAAAGATGTGCATCTGTAATTAACTTGTGACCTCAGTGTGATTTTCACTCTGATATGAAAAACAGAAGTTATTAGACTTACGGATATTGATAATGGAGCAGACAACCCCTTCCAACTAAAATGCATTCTGTTCATGGATATTGATAAACTTGACTTGAAAAGATCTGGTGATTCCTCCTGGTCTGTCTGGGCCAACAACACTACCTACTAAGTAACAAGATAGAACTGGTCCCCAAATATGTCTGACTCATGTTTCCACTATGAAACATGATGGTTATTACCCAATGGTGTTATTTTATTCTAGAACCTCCCTTCCTTAAAAACAAATACAAAAATACAGCAATCACAATATGCTTCTCTATTATTTAAGTGGGGGAAGACTATTTTCTTTATTAATTATTGATTTGAATATTTTGTCTGAGAGCTCTCGGAGGGCTCTCTGAGTTACCATGTAGTCTGGCAGACCTGTGAAGTATGAGGGTGTTCTCCCACAGGTGCTATTTTCCCTTGTTCTAAACCAGGGGTGTCCGAACTTTTTTCAACGGTTTTCACCAAGGGCCATATGCGGTAAAATACACAAACAGCCAGGCCACTCACTCGAGGTGAAGTACGTATTGCCTCACCTGGTTTATTTAAGTAAACTAAATATATTTTTGGAATTTGCTGTGGGCCAATTAACAATGGATCATGGGCCGCAGTTGGCCCACAGGCCGCAGTTTGGACACCCCTGTTCTAAACTAACACAGGGCAACAGAGGTTAGCCATAACCATAGAAAAATCAGTCAATCAGCCCACAGGCAAATGCAGGTTAAAAAGGTACCATAGAGAAGAATATAGTATTTTTAGGATATCTTAACTCTTTTCTGAACAATTTTAAGTGTCAAAAATATAGTATGTCTTATTGCTAAAGAAATGGTAAAATTATATTTAAGTGATTACAAGAAATTATGTCAAGCAATAATAAATAATGATCGTATTACATGATGAATAGAAATAATAGCCAAGTGTTGCAACAGCAGGATGAACTATCAGACACACCTAAAGACTAGGAGTGAGGCTTCCCAGTAGATAAAGATTTAAATTCTAAGTGACCCAGCCCAAAGTGGACAAGTAGATTTCCAGTGAGACACAAATTGCATGTATACATATTTTGCTGTAATTCTATATGGAGAGAAACATAAGAAAAACTTCATATGATTGAGTTAAAGGATATGAAAGAGACTAAGAAAAATTTAGTGTGAAAGCTTGAGGCAATGAAAGAGGATTCATTCCCTAAACGTTTCTCAAGTGCCAGGTTCCAAAACAATCTGATGTAAGAGTTATAATGGTAAAATTTTCTAAATACTGAGTGTTAGTAACACAAATTTAGTTTTAGTAGACAATATACCCCTAGTGTCAAAAACAAAGAAGGAGAAGGAAAAGACAGAGGGAAAACAAAAATGGACAATTCCCAGGTGCCCATAAAGGATATAAACTCATATATCTTCAAATCAATATTTGTTATTTTTCCATTCAAATGTTATCTGCAGAAAATTCAGATCCACATGTTATTAAAAAGCATACTGTGTCATCAGTTGTCTTTCCAACTGACAGAGCAGTATTTATTTCTTAATGGTGTGTGATAGTAAAATACATGCAAATAGACATGTACACATATCTGGCTCAACTATAAATGTCCAGGGGAAAAGAAAAAGTATCACTCCCTGCTTACAAACAGGAAACACACACACACACACACACACACACACACACACACACACACACAGTTCTGACAATTAAGTTTGCAAACTTGTTGAAACAATGTTGCTAACTTTTTTTGATATCAGAGGGATTATTCATTATGGATCTGTACCAACTGGACAAACAGGTAACCAAGTTTACTATTTGGAAGTGCTAAAAGGTTGCGAGAAAAAATTAGACGACCTAAACTTTTCTCCAATAATTCATGGCTCTTTCATAAGGACAATGCATCAGCTCACACAGCACTGTCTGTGAGGGAGTTTTTAGTCAGTGAACAAATAACTGTATTGAAACACCCTCCCTACTTACCTGATCTGGACCCCAATGATTTCTTTCTTTCCCCGAAGATAAAGGAAATATTGAAAGGAATACATTTTGATGACATTCAGGACACCAAGGTTAATACGATGACTGCTCTGATGGCCAATCCAGAAAAAGAGTTCCAAAATTGCTTTGAAGTGTGGACTAGGCACTGGCATTGGTGCATAGCTTCCCGAGGGGTGTACTTTGAAGGTGACCATAGTGGTATTCAGCAATGAAATATGTAGCGCTTTTTCTAGGATGAGTTTGCGAACTTAATTGACCTCATATATATACATACACACATATGCAACAACCATAAAGCATCCAGAAAGTAAATGGCTTCCCCATCATGGAGTGGTGTCATAGATTGAATCGGGTCCTTTAAAAGGGTATATTTAAGTCCTAACCCATATGAATTTGACTATATTTGGCAATAAGGTCTTTGCAGTTGTAATCAAGTTAAGATGCCGTTTTGTCATGCTCACATAGGATGGGCCCTAATCCTGTAAGACCTGTGTCCTATAAGAAGAGAAGGGACACAGACA
The DNA here is from genome assembly GCF_057876585.1 of Rhinolophus sinicus. Classification (NCBI taxonomy): domain Eukaryota; kingdom Metazoa; phylum Chordata; class Mammalia; order Chiroptera; family Rhinolophidae; genus Rhinolophus; species Rhinolophus sinicus. The sequence continues at coordinate 71,738,561 of NC_142503.1, forward strand.
CAAGAGAGAATGCCGTGTGATTAGTCTGCAGGCCAAGTATTACCAACGATTGCCAACACCAAACGCTAAGAGAAAGACATGAAACAGATTCTCCCATAGAGCCTTCACACTGAGCACAGCCCTGCGAATTCCTTGATTTCTGACTTCTAGCCTCCAGAAATGTGAGAGAATACATTTCTTTTGTTTAAAGCCATCCAGTCTATGGTACCTTATTACAGCAGCTCTAGGACTAATATAAGGAAAAGCCCCCCAATAATTCTGTACAGAAATTACCTTTTCTTCAAAAAGGTCAGTATATTTCTGAAACCTTTTCAACTGAAGTGGAAAAAATAAAATAAAGATAAGCATCTGTTAGCACATACATTGGAAAAAAGCTAACATACAGTATGTCAACTTTGCATGTAAGAACAGAAACAGCTAGTGCCAATGAAACTCTAGTGATAACCATTAAAATATTTTTGATTAATATGTTATTTGATGTAAACAAAATAATATGTGTGCATTATAAAGCATAAAAGTATAACAAGTATTCTTGAACCACCACACAACCCCAAAACCAATAAATTACCCATAATTTGCATTGCCATGTGTCCCTTCCCATCCCGTCCTTCTACCTTACTCTCAACACCCCCCAATACACACACACACGCACACGCACACACCCCACAGAAAATACTGGCCTGCATTTTGTATTTGTTCTTTTCTTTTTTTTTTTAATATCTTCATTATTTATGTATGTATACCTAATTATTCATGTATGTATATCTACAAGAAGTTAACAAGTCCCAACAACAACAATATGAATAAAAGATAAATATGTGAACAGAAGTGGGACTCAGAGGTGCTTCAGACAATGGCGTAGGTAGAAGATAACAGCAAAAAAATCTGAACAAGAACTAAGATTGATATTTGCTGAGGACAATGCCATATGGAAATTTGAAACCAGAACTATTGTATAGTGATGCCCACATACAAATTTTAATTTCTGTATCTATATAAATTGTACATAGAGAATTTCACATTGTCGGCCAGCTGAAATAAGGGAAACAAAAGGAAGATGTTCAGCAGCTAGCCATTAAGATAGCTGGGGCAAGAGCTTTCCAGGCAGAGGGTATATTTGAAGTCGAAGAGCATTGCTGGAATATTCAAGGAAAAATAACATGACAAAGTAGCAGACTGTGCAAAGGAATGAGTAGTAGGAGATGAGGTCAGGGAGAGAATCGGGAGCCAGAATATAAAGAACCTTGAAGCCCATGTTGAGGACATAATTTTTCACTTCAGTAAAAGGAGGAACCATCCTAGGGTTTGAGCTAACTTACATTTTAAAACTGAACCCTATGCAAGGAACTTGAAAACAAATATCTCTTGTATACTCAAAGCTCTGATACAATATTATGCTCTCATGTTGTATCAGATTATATACAGACATGAGCACTTTCATGCATCACTGTTGACTTTGCAGAAATCCCCAGGAAGAGAGCTGCAAGATCAGCCTGCCACTCTCTTAAGTAAAGCATTAGCCGTAAAGAATGGCAGTATCACATACTGCCTGAGATGAAAGTCTCTGGAATCAAGCTGCATGGATTTGGAACCCTATTAACCATATACTAGTTGCAACGCTTTTGTTTCTTCATTTCTTAAACTCCTACTTCCTAGGAGAGGAGGAGGTGACGTATATATTAAATATAAAGTTGGATGAGAAAGCACGTAGTATTCCTGGAACAGAATGAGAAGTCAGTTGTATCCATATGATATCACTGGGTAGTTTTAAGAATTTAAGGAGATGATCCAAGTAAGTACACACACTAAGCACTCCATAACATATAGATTTGCATATCTCTATAATGGCTGTTGGAAAAACCAACTTTCAATATATATGACTAAACATTATGCATTTTCAGGCAATGATTTAGTAGACTCCATTGTATTTAGCATACAGAATGAAAATGGCAATTACAACAATTACAATTACCATTTTAATCCAATGCAGTTCAACAAAAGATTAGATACTTATATGGACACTAATAATGTTTGCAGAATATTCACAAAATAAATTGCAGGCAACTAGAAAAAGGGTCAGAGACAGAACATAAAACAGAACCTGTCATAGTTACTGATATCATTCTTTTTAAAATGTACACTAAATCTTTCTTTTGGCTCAATGGGCATTTTTCCTGCAACACACTGTTTTCATCATATTTACAAAAGAATATATTTCATTGAGATCATATAAAAGGAAATAAAGTTGTCTTATTGATCCTCTCACCCTCATCCCAACCATACCCCATGCTCAAGAATCAAGGAAACCCCAATGGAATATTAGCTATAATCATTTTTCAAGTCAACTAACAAATATTTAGTCAGTATCTTGAAAAGATATACTTGTATACTAGGCATTATTTGAGTTTTATCATATAATTGCAAACTCAAATAGGTTGCCATCTGGGTAAATTTCAATATGGGTAATATTCTTTTTCCCTTAAAATTAGTTTGCAATAAGTAACCTCCTAGTTTGTCTTTACCTAGAAGTTCTGGAGATTTTACCCTTTAATGTCTAAATTGATTCCATTCTCTTTCCACAACTAATGACTATATTTGGCTCATTTTCAATAAAACTTAATGACTAAGTTAAAAAGGTTAATCAAGTTTAAATAAAGATGAGGGTGACATTTCTCCCATGTTTGTCTGCCTCCCAACCTGCTTTCTGCTAACTTTGAATTTTGCCTTCTGTGAAAATCATGCCCTCTAAAACCAAGTGTGAAAATGGCTATGTGGGTCAAAATTGAATTTTGGCATCCAAAATGTAAGAATCTTTTTTAAATAAAAACTTTATAACAAGTGAGGTAGCCATTTAATTAACATTTTAAGTAGGGGTCATTGCTTTTCATTTGGATAAAGAGAAGCAAAAAGAAAACCCAGGAGAAAATATAATATCAGAACACTGCTAAACACTAAAAAAATGAGCATGAGACAGTAACATGAGGTCTATACTGAATCCCATTGAAGGCTGTAATTAGCCAATGCTTCCGTATTTTGTAAAATACAATGAAGCACTATTTTACCCAATATATCTTAATTAAAAGCAAAAAACACAATACAGCACAAAGCTACCATCAAAGAGGCGTTATTGGCACTCACATAATACAGAAGATGGGGTAGGATTTTGTTTTCTTTGTTTGGCAAGAAAATTGGAACTAGGCATTCTATTTTCCACAGAGCTCTCAATATAGAAGCATTTGTGTACCAAAAATTGCATTTGTACTGTAAATTATATGGATGAAAGCCACAGAGAAAGAGATAGTTTGTTGTTTTATAATTCAATAGTGGTAATGCTTGGATTCCTTTTCTTTCTCTTTCACAAAGAAAATAATTATTGAAAGCTTGGGTTTTATAAGGAGAGAGTTCATTGAATATTTTAATATACATGTTTTATATTCCTTTTCACTAGGATGCATTAATTGTGTAGTAACATTAAAATATATACACAAAGTAATTTTCTTGTCACCTCAGTTTTGAATTTGAAATATCAAAGAAACCAGAACTGCCCACTGTGGTCTGTTCTTCATAATTTTCTAATATAAAGGAAGAAAAACAATGAAGTAAATTCTAGCCTATAAAAAATATAGACAAATTCTCTCCCCAGAACCCAGTTATCTCTATATTGAATATAAGCAAGAAAAACAAAAGCTAAATGAAGGTGATTTAAATATCATCAAAGATCCTTAGTGTGACCTTTTATACAGATATTGTAGTTAATTTGATTGAGGCAGTCAAACAGTAAAAATGAAAACAGAGTTCTAATAACTCATCTGGAGAAAGACAACCCAGTATTTACTTTAGAGTCAACCATAAGAAAGACCATAAGAAATGTCTGAACTCCTAACATCTTTTATTTTACATCTGATACCTAGGATGTTATTTCTAGCAAATTCCTTCAGGTTGTGTATAGTAGCAATGCCTTGCCAACTGGGGAACGAAATGAACAATGCTCTACCAGCTGACTACTTCCACACAGAGCACTGAACAAGTGTCTGTAAATTGCTGTAAGCCTTAAACTGAACTATGAAGCTTGGTTCATTGTAACTGCTCTTGAATAATGGAAAGAAGGAAAGAGTCAAGGAAGTACAGCTTAATATAGTCTAGAAGCACTAATGACAGATGAAGAAGCAGAGAGATTAACTGAGTTTCCCAAATCATAAAGATAATTCCAAAGGGAAGACCAAAACCCGGGACATCTATTTCCCAAGTCCTTTTCTTCAATACCAACTTTACAAAGATGAAATGTTTTCCAATCCAAGCCTACAAAAGATAAACCAAGTGATCAAAACAATCGGGAACTTGTGCCCATCTGGCATCTGTGTATCAACTTTCTAACAATTTCCTCAAGTGTTGCTACATCACACAGTGGAGGAACAGATCCCAAAAAGAGCCAAGGACAATAAGAAAATAGCACTCTTTGGTGAATGTTCATAACATATTTGATCTATGTCTATTGGGCGAATTATGGAAACTAAGCTAAAACTGAGGAATATGAGAGCCTATAATAAGATGGGGTAAGAAAAGTTTAGGTGAACACTGAAGAACTATAATACTCAAATATACTAGGTCTTCCTGAATCTAAGTGATATATAGTCTTGATTTTTGGCAAAAATAGTTTAAATCATGAAAGTGTCTGATAAATGTGATTGAAAGAACAGGACAGATATTCACATGAAATCAATTAGTACAACACTTAGATATGTCACAAATACCTAATCAGTGAGTATTAGATATTGTTGATGATTTTTTCATAATGTAACAGGATACATTTGTAAAGATATATGTTATGTTAAGATATTGATGATAAAAACTGATTTCAAGCCAGGACAGTCCTTATTAAAGGTTAATATAAGACATGAGTTGGGTAGAGAAGCAAAAGGAGAAGCAAAAATGAGGAGAGAAGTTGAAAGATGAAGTTCAACTAGATGGTACATATAAACCACATAAAACCACAAAGTAGTCTCCAATGCTACTTACATAAACAAATTATTCCCCCAATTTACAGGAGAAAAAAGAGAGAGAGAGAGAGAGAGAGGTGAAAAGGAGAACAAGAGCCTGCTTGTTCATTCCTTCTAATCCCCCTCTGTGTTTAACACCTGTTCATGAATCCATCGGGAAAAGATCATCTCTAGAGGCAGAGAAGCGTAGTCACACTGGAAAAGTCCTGCTCCAGTGACATGTATAATTTTTTTCCTGGTGTTACTAAGAGGAAAAATCTTCATGAAATAGTCTTAAGTTTGAGTTTGGAGCAACAATAATTATTACACATTATTTGAAGTATCTGCTTTCTAATATTTATAAAAGGCAATATATAATATTTAAATAATCCAATTATGCAAATTACAACTGAGTGAACTTCACAGGAATATCTACATGGCTGGCTAAAGTCCAGACTACCAATTTATAAAATCGCAGACCAACTGGTCTTTTTTTTTTTTAAATAGAAATCTTAAAGGTGGGGATAACATCTTTGTATTCCTTTTATCCCCAAAACCTGTCAAGGTGACAGGTACATAGTCGGCACATAAAATAGATGAATACAAATGTACATAAACATGGGAAATAAATTCTAATATGATGAAACTTAAAAGGGTTTGTTTTTGTTTTAAAATGATTTTTATGTCACGATTTAAAAGCATATAGTTTCTTTTTATCATATAGTTTGTATATTTTTTTTCTCTGTCCATTTGCTGTTGTATCTAGGGTTGCTTAAGAATGGTAATAATTGACTTTATTATGAATTGTATTATGAATTGTAAGACTAAGTTTAAAATCTGGTCTTAATTATATATATATATATATATATATATATATATATATATATATATATATATGGTAAATAATAACTTTCTTTTTCCAAATTCTAATTCAAAGAAATCCCTTTTTCCTTAGAAATATATGAGTATGTAAAAGTGGGTCTCTCTTCCTGATCCCAGACATAGTAATACAGACATTCTGGTTCTTGAGTTAAAATTTGACTAACCAGAAAATGTAAATTCTATAGACTAAAATGCAAAGATATCCTGTATTTGTATATTTCGTAGATAATATTTTCTTATTGCTTGATTTGATTCTAATTGAGATTGTTAAGGTTTCAAACAGGGCTTTTATGTTTGCATGTTTGTTTCTAACTACAGAAATCCCTTGTATTCTAAGATATTTGGCAAATTAGTGCAGGTTGGTGAGCAAATGCAGACTGAATAGTCTTTAGAAAGCCTCTATGTGGATCTGTCACCACCAAAGCTGCTAAAACATTCAAGTATTTTAGAAACAGTGAGGAAGCTAAATGAAATGGTAAATAATTATCCTGTCATCTGAGCATAGATATGTGTTTGGAATGAATATGCTCTCTGTCTTAGTCTGGTCAGACTGCCATAGTAAAATACCATAAACTAGGTGTTTAAGAAGCAGAAATGTATTTTCTTAGCGTTCTGGAGTCAGGAAAGCCCAAGTTCACGGAGCCAGCATGGTCAGTTTATGGTGAAGGTTCTCTTCTTGGCTTGCAGACAGCCATGTTCTCAATGTGTTCTCACATGGCAGGAAAAAAGAGAGGTCACTCTCTCTTCTTCTTCCCATCCGATTAGAACCCTACCTTTAATTACCTACTAAAAACTCTAAATACAGTCACATTAGGGGTCAGGGCTGCAACACAAAATTTCAGGAAACAATTCAGTCCATAGCATTTTCCCTGTAACTAATTTCACTTTCAAAGATCATGTGGGATAAATGAATGACTACAGACTAAGGAAAATGCAAAATCAGCATTCATTTTAGAATAAGTAATGTCTCTTAAATTGAACTTTTGATATACCTTGAGTCATTGTTTTTGCAATAATATAGATGTGACATGGCAGCTACTGGGAAAATGAGACCTAGTAGATGTACCTTGTTCCATACAAAATCGGGAAATAAATCAGCAGGCATTTTCCCTGATTTTAAGTTAGTTTAATTTAGTCTTCAAGTTATCCTTTCTGGGAGATGCTGAGCATCTGAAAATAGCCATCATATTTTTCCCAATTTAATTTCCTCATCCTACATTTAGGTGCACTCCACTCCCTTTTTTCAACCTGCCAGTCTCCGCCCTCACTGCTGTACTATAGTATTCATCTGATGCTCGCTTCAGTGAGACGCTCTGCGTACCTCCTTTCGTTTTCTGTTCTGTTTGTTATAAACATAGTTATTTCCATTCTGTTGCTTTCAGTCACATATGGCATTTTGAAACAGTTAAATAAAGAGATTATCAATATTAGATCTATCTCCTCTGCAAAACCTACATTTATAGAGAAATATGATCTATTCAATTTTATTTCTGAAAGTCCAGCATCTGCATGATGGTCATAAATTCACATGATTATCCTAAACATTAGATTGTGCATTTGGATCACTGCTTAACTAGAAAAAGAAATCAAACATTCATGCAAGCAAGGAAGCAGCTCCCTATTAATGACACGTGCAAAGTATAAATGATTCTGACTAAGATCATCAATAAAACTTGACACTCAAACAAAATGACTCCGGAGTATCTCCTTTTGGGACAGAGAACATGAGGAAAATATTAATATTTTGCCAAATTTAGCATTTTTCAAGAAATCATTTTCTCCTATATGACTTTGTCATGAAAATTGAAGTAATAGTAAAAATGACATATGGTATTGTCTGTAAAAATGCAAAATACATATTGACCAACATTTAATTGAAGATCTCCTGAAAGAGCATCAATAACATCAATTACTTAAAACATAATGTGATTATAATCAAGTCTGATTCAGATCCTAAGGAATTATGTACCTAAAACAGTCACTCAACAAATAAAACTTCAAAAATATTATAATTTGAATGACTGCAGAAAATAAGCAAGCCCATTTAGAACATTCCTTTGATGAAAAAGAATGATGGTTGCATGTCTAAAAAAATACATCAAAGAAACTAATATGGCATTTACTTTTTGTTATTTGGAGAAAATTCTGAAAATCTTTTGACTAAAAATTAACGTGTTTGTTCCTTCAGCCCCTTTCTTAACAATAGTCCAACTTATGATAAAGAAAAACAGAAGTCATGAAAGGGATTAGCTTTCCTGGCACTTTACTCTATGGTTATTTAAACAGTACATCCCTTAGGAATGTTTGGGGACTAAGACATATAGATGTTATAATTGAAAACCAAACAGGGGCTAATGTCCACCACAGGGGAGATAATTAGAAAAATCATGTATTGAGCTACTGTTGTGAATGATAATCAAGTAGAGCTCTATCATTTGTTTACATGCCTCATTCAGTGCAGCCCACGTGTTCTTGGGCATGAAGTGATTAAGTAGTAAACATGCTGAGACACTGCTGTGGGGTAGAGGGATGGCAGTGATAGGGAGGATGGTAGGGAGTTGTTTATTAGCATAGCAAGTGAGTATGTCATGATGCTGAACAATACTGAAGAGCAAGTCTCGGAGAAACTCAGAGAGGACACCATGGTGTTGCCTAGCCATTCCTGGAATAAAACAGCCAGCCCATATTTTTCAGATAATTTTCATGCCAGTGGAGGTAATTAATGGATTTGATAGTTAGAGACTGAACTATGAGATAAGCATAAGCCAGTGGTTATAATAACAATCAGCTGTGCCCATTTTCAAATGCATGCCCACTCCACTAATAAATGAGACTCTCCTTGATTGAAGTCTTGCCACAGTTAAAATACTAACTAGTAAATTTGGATCTACAAGGTTTGAGAGCCTCTAGCTCTCAAACATAAAACACAAACACTATTGAAAAACCAGTACTATCTCCTCTGAAGCAAGACGAGATACCTGAGCAAGACATCTAGGGACAAGAGCAACCTGGAACACATAAAATAAGGTCCAGGGCACAGCTGACAAAAATAAAACATTTTATTGGCTACACACTTAAGTTGGGCCAGAAATTGATACTGAAATCTACAATATATTCTTTATAGCACACTTAAATGTTGACAGACTTTCTGGCTCATGGATCTGAATTGGAAGAACATCTTGAGGAATTTGTTTTTGTCTAAATGGAGACTCTCTCATAATTTATTTAAGGACTTTCACAGAATTTCTCTGGCATGAGTTTGAGAACAAAAGACTAGAAAATCTTTGGTAAGTCTCATACAGTATACAGCAAAGTCACCTTTGAAACTTCTTCCAGCATATTACAAACTTTAGTGCAATATCTGGATGTTTTATCTAATCACTGATAGGGTAATTTATGCTTATTTCCTCTGTTTCTTTATCTTTTTTATAGGATGCCCTTTTTGTGTGAGTAAACCATAGTCCATAAAGTGTCATCTGTGTGGTGAGTACATTTGATTCTGAAGGTTTTACAACATACTATCAAGTAAGAAACTGATACCTAATAGTTTTTCATACTCAAGTATGTCATATTCAGAAACCTCAGGTATAATGCCTTAACTAGTCAATCTTTAAGTTAGGGGACTATATACTTTCTTTATGACCACCAAGAATTTTATGAATAAATACAATGAAAATGTAAGGCAACCTAGCACTTATGCAAATAATTTGTCCATCAGCAGTTATAAAACGTAAAACAGATTCAAGAATATGAAACTTCCCAAAGCAATATGTCCTTTGGAAATATTTAACAAAGTGTTCTTTCTCTCAAAGAGCAAGCCTGTGGAGTAATTTTGATAGTTGATATTTATCTGGTAATTCTGATTGTACATATCCTTTGCAAAATATAAATTGCTCATCTATGCTATGAATAAATGCATTGCAATAGACTTAACTGTACATTACCTATTTTATCTCACATTGGATACTATAAGAGATAATTCTCTTAAGCTATAGTAGTTCAAGCTATGTTTTAAAAAGTGACTGTTTATAGTTTTACATATTACATTTATTTAGAATACTGTTATAGTCTATATTTATAACATGAATATAAAATCACACACAAAAATTATACTAAAAAAGATGTATACTCTAATTATATTTTTAATGATTAAGGTTTAGATATTTTCCTATGACCCTTGGACTTTTCTAAACACAGATTTAAATTTAAGGTCCTCAGTCTGCTCTAAGGACCCTAGCCTGAATGCCTAAGAAATTGAGATCTAGAATATATGACATCATTATGTATCTATTACATTTAATGTCATTATTTTTAAGCTATATCTGTTTGCTATATTTTTGGTTACAAATGCATATTGTAGTTGAAGAATGGCTTACAAAATAATACGTATGTTCATGAGTAGGAAAGAGATTTAGAGTGTTCCTATCGCTACTGAAAGATAACATGAATTCCATCTTCATTCTGCGATCTACAAACTCAGTCATTCATTGATGGCTAACAGACATAGTCTTCCCAAATGGTAACCCCTTAAACTTTCAGTTCCTGACCCTTCTGTTTTAATACCACACTTTCTAAACACTATAGTAAAAGTAAAGATAAAATACAGAAATGCCCTGCATTGTTAAAGTACTATTCCCAAAAATGTCCCATGAAAATATGTGTGATAATAAATACATCTTTGAAAACCTTAAATTTATAGAAATGCTGAATAAATACAAAATATTATTAAATGACGTATCTCTGAAAAAAAATTTCCCAATATTTGCATCAACTTAGTTATTGAATCTTCTTTACAAACATGGCTACCTTTATTAGTCAAGGTTCTCCAGAGAAACAGATTCAACAGGATATATATACAAATAGAGAGTTAGATTTATTTTAAGGAATCGGCTTACACAATCAAGGGGCTGGCAATTTTGGCATTCACAGGATGTCCAGCAGGCTAGAAATTCTGACAGGTTGATGTTGCAGTCTTGAGTCTGAAGGCAATCTGAATGCAGAATATCTTCCTCTTCAGAGACACTGTCTTTTCTTTTAAGGCTTTCAACTGATTGGATGAGACCAACACATATTATGGAGGGTAATCTGCCTTATTCAAAGTCTATTGAATTAATAAATGTTAATCACATCTAAAAAATATCTTCACAACATCTGTAGACTGGTATTTGACCAACCAACTATCACCATAGCCTAGCCAAGTTGACACATAAAATTAACCATCACACTATCTAAGTAAGGATCTTTCTCCTTGTCTTCCTGAAAAGACACAGCAAACAATCAAGGAAAAGGAACATCACCCTGTTACCTCAATTTTCAGAGAATATAACAGGCTGCTGTAATAAGCTGCCTTCATCATACATGTGAGGGTTGTCAAGAGGAGCTTAAATGAAATGAATAGAAAGCATAAAGAATAAATTGAGATAAGAAGAAAGAGAGCTCATGAGGCCCTAGCAGGGCAGTTCTCTGACAGAATCAACAAGGGTGAGGGGATCACAGAGACGTGAAAAAACTACATTTCCTAAACAGGAGGGAACATAAACTCTGGCCCAGGCTTGCAAAAGAGAAACAGAGATGCGAGATGTTGTGGAGTATGAGAAGATACACAAAGGAGCCACGTTTGTAGGAGGCAGTCTGTTCTGTGGCAGCAGGAAGAGAGCTTTTAAGTTGTAAAGTCTGGAATATTGCCTAGGATCCTCTCACACCCCACTTCCACTGGAACCATCTACAACTATCTAGTTTAGGAAAACCGAACTTATACAGTGATAGGTACTAAAAAAGAATATGGAGCAGCATCGATATATAAATACTATAACAATATAGTAAAGGTCACCAAAGTAACTAAAGATTAAAAATACTCAGATTCTTTCGTCTTCCACTCCATATATTCCAGGGTTCCCTATCCTTCTTTTTTTTTTTAATTTATTGGGGTGACAATTTTTAGTAAAATTACATGGATTTCAGGTGTACAATTCTGTATTACATCATCTATAAATCCCATTGTGTTTTCACCACCCAGAGTCAGTTCTCCTTCCATCACCATATATTTGATCCCCCTTACCCTCATCTCCCACCCCCCTCCCCCCTTACCCTCTGGTAACCACTAAACTATTGTCTGTGTCTACGAGTTTTTGTTTCTCATTTGTTTGTCTTGTTCTTTTGTTGTTTTTGGTTTATATACCACATATCAGTGAAATCATATGGTTCTCTGATTTTTCTGTCTGACTTATTTCGCTTAGCATTACACTCTCAAGATCCATCCATGTTGTCACAAATGTTCCTATCCTTCTAACTCAAGAAAAAAAGCTAAACTTTTAAAAAGCCTACAAGGCCCTGTATGATCTCACTTCCCATTACTTTTGACTTCTAAACTTTGTTCCCTAGTCTTCTTTATGTTCCTAGAATATTCTAGACATAGTCATTGCTCAAAGCCTTTTATCTTGCTATTCCCTGTGTCTGACATATTCTTCCTAGATAGGTACAGGGCTCACTCTTTGATTCCTTCACATTTTAATCAACTGTCACTTCCCAAGATTGATTGTTACAAGTCACATTATTTAAAATTGTGACCAACACATCAACATTCCTTATTCCTCTTCTCTGAGTTATATTTCCCTGCATAAGACAATTTACAATCTGATATATTTTATATTTATATTTATATATATATATATTATTTTATTGGTTTATTTACAGCTTTATTCTCAGTGCCTGCTACAGTGTATGAATTCAAAATATATTTGTTAAATGTGTGAATGATTGAATGAATGAATGTACACTCTTCAGAAAATGTTTCCACAGAACAGATAAAGAGCATAGCTAAGCATATCACTAAAAATTAAGAAACCTGAACTAAACCATCACTCTATAAAGGAAATTCAAAAAGGACATATTTAAGAACTTAGGGCAGAGACAGGGGGATACTAGGGAAAGATGCAATAACTGGTGGAGGACAGGAAAAAGTAAAAAAAAAAAAAAAAAAATATATATATATATATATATATATATATATATATATATATATATACATACATACACAGTGAGAAGGAAACATCATGTATAGAAAGATGAAATCTGAAAAAGCACAAAAGGGAAGAAACACCACAGGAAACCCAATAAGGAACATAGGAGTATAAAATAGAAATAAGCAAAGCAAGCAAAAAGTAATGGAAATTAACTGTTTATACAGATTATAATAAACAAAATGTGGTGTATCCATACAATGAAAGAAAGAAAAAACTATACACACAATACAGATGAAAGAAGCCAGATATAAAACCTACATACAATGTGATTTCATTTACATAAAATTCTAGAAAAGGTAAAACTATAGCAACAACAACATAGATCAGAGATTGCCTGGGACCAGGGTGGGGCAGGATTTGACCTCAAGCATCCTGAGGGAAGTTTTGAAGCCCATGGAAGAGTTCTAAAATCTGACTCTAGTCATTGTACAGTTGTGTACATTTGCCAAAACTCTGCACTTACACCAAACAATATACTCAGTAATCAGTATTTTTGTTTTTTTGTTTAAGAATTAGAGAGAAAACAATAGATTTAGAAGACAGGCAAAGGACATCTAATATGCACATAACTGAAATTCTCTAAGAAGAGAATTCAATTAACATTTGAATACGTAAAATCAAGAAAATTATCTGACAGAAATTTGTTTTTGTTTATTAGTTATTAAATAAGCAATATGATTTGCTATGTATCAAGCACAGTATTAAGCATTGTTTAATGTTAATTCTATCTTATAACAACCTTCTAAAGCAAATCCAATTATTGTTCCTATTATATAGATGAGGAAACTGAAATGTATAAAAGTTAAGTTATATCAATTCTCAGCTAATAAATGGTAATGCCCTTTGTATTTATATATTAAAAAGACATATTATATGTCAAAGCAAAATGAGTAGGATGCCCAACAGCCAGACATATGATAATAAAGTTACTAGAGTTTAACTAGAAAGCAACTAAGGGACTATATAACTAGTTATTTATAAGAGGAAAAAATAAAGCTGGCTTCAGATTTCCACCCAGTAAAACTCAATGCCAGAAGACCACAGAAAACACATTAGATAATGAAAAATTAAAAAGAAAGACCATTTATAAATTTTATAGTCAGTGCAGGTGTCATGAAGTTATAAAACTCTAAAAACAAATTCAGAAAATATTGTTCAGATGAATTCCTTTTGAAACTAAAAATATTGAGCAAACAAAATAATAATAGAGGAATATAGACTAAAATGTTGAATGGTGTATTAGGATTCTACAAGGAAACAACACCAATAGGATTTATATTTATATACATATGGAGAGAGAAAATAATTGATTCATTATAAGGAATTGATTTTTGGAGGCTGGCAAGTCCAAAACCTACAGGGTCGGCTAACAGACTGGATACCCAGGAAAGCCAATATTCTAGTTCAAGTCCAATGACAGTGGGCTGCAGAACCAGGAGGGGCCCGATGTTGTAGAAGATTAAAGGCAGTCTGCTAAAGCATTCTCTCTTCTTTGGGTAGTAGAGAGTCTTTATGTTCAATTCAGGCCTTTAGCTGGTTGAGTGACTGGATAAAACCCACTCACATTATGAAGGGCAATTAACTTTACTCATAGTCTAAGGATTTAAACCTTAATGTCATCTAAAACACTGTAACAGAAACATATAGAATGATGTTTGACCACACATGTAGGCAATCCATGACACAGTCAAATTGATATATAAAATTAACCATCGCAGGTGGTAGAAACAATATTATCTGCTAAAAATGCAATAAAATTAGAAGTTAACAACACAAGTAAATGCATGAATCTATAAACCTAGATACAGAAAAAATATTAACTCTAAACACGAATCAAAATTGTAAAACTTCTATAAAACACACGTAACAAAAAATTATCCATATCTGAGCATGTGGAATATAGGTAAGTACTGTTTAGAGAAAAATGCATAGCCATAAATGCTTTTGTCAGTTAAAAAGAATGTATTAAGTCACTGATTCCGTTAGAAGTTTAGAAATAAATTGAAAGCAAGCATAAGGGAAGAATCAATAAAAACAAAAGTAAAATTTAATGAGAAAAATATGTAAACAGCAAAAATAATAAATCTAAAAACTGCTTCTTTGAAGAAAAAAGTAAACACTAAAACATAAAATTCACTAGTTAATCAAGATTAGTTGGAAAAAAGCATATAATAAGAAATTATAATAAAGAAAAAAAATCACAGAAATAGAAGAAAGTGGATGACATTAATAAGTGCTATGTTAATTCTATGAAAATAAATTTGAAATGTGGATAACATAGATACGTTTCCTAAGAATAAATAATTTGGC